>NC_056741.1:481487933-481787933 GCF_019279795.1 Protopterus annectens | reverse complement strand
ATCCAGTCTTCCAGGTTATGTTTAATCTAATGGGTAAAAATGTCATACAGATGAACCATTCAGTAAAAAAAAAACTAAAAGAAAATCCTAGCCAAGCTAGAATTTTCACTATTAGTGGAGGCTCATGAGACTGTATGACCTTAGAAGGGAACCTCAACCACAAACTCAAAAAACATGTTTATTTCATCATGGTTTGGTGTTTCCTACGTTTAACACCACTCTGGGATTATTTACAGGTTTTTAAATATTTTATACATAATTTCTGAGTCCGACCACATAGGGTCTGGCATCTTGAAGTAATTCTGATTATTTACTCTGCCTCTAGGTATCCCAAAATGCAATGCTCATCTATAAAAAGTCACATCACGCAGGCCTCTTTCTTCCTAAAGCTCCTGTCACTGCATTGACTTTACAAACATACACGGCTGTCTTTCAGTCAGTTTTAAAGTAACATTTCATGCCGTTCAATGACTACTTAAAACACAAAGAGTGCAAATGCCACAGAACAGACTTTCAAAGTGCATTTTACTGCCGCTTCTTTTTAGAATGACTAAACTGCATTTCTTTTGTGAAGCCTGAATTGTACTACTTTGACTCATCGCCCATCCCTCTTCACACCTAACTTCCCCAGCTACCAAAGTGCTAAGGGTAATTTCAGCTGTTACCTGCTATGATTGACAGCTCACAGCAGGAGACTTGACTCATGTACTGTTTCCTTGTTCTAGCCTTTACTTTCTGTATGGATAGGGGAAGGACCAGGGAACTGTGACATCACAGCCTGGGTGGGTTTTTAGGACAGTCATGGTGATATCAGTTTGGGGAGGCAACTGGCCAGAAAACTACCTGCATTCAGTGGCCCTGATGACATTAATGAATTGGAGACTGCAACAAGGGTAGGATAAAAGTTTTTTGAAAGTGAAACCACCACAGTACAGTTTGGTACTGCTTTAGTGGAGAGAAACAGTCAAATTAAAATATTTTTAATGCTGTGTTGTTTATTCATAGCAGGGACAATAAATAGGGAGAAAAAAAGACAGAAAAGTTGAGCATTTAATAACAGAATCCCGTTGTTCTTCAAGGAGTAATTTACATGTATCCTATGAGCCTCCACTACAGGAGGTTTAAGATATTACACACTGAAAACTCTAGCTTGGCCAGGTTATGTTTAAAGAATGATAGTGAGTCTCACAGCTTATCATGCAAGGGAAACCTATCCCAGAGGTGTGAGAGGCACTAAGTTATAAACCTGTCCCTCCACTGTGTTTTATTAATCCCTTGGTGAAGATTTAGGATTATTGGTTCTAGTACTAGTGGAGCCATTGGACTTGCTAATTTACAAGAGGTCAAATATATCTGGATCTCTAATGGCATGGTTAAGTGAGAGTGTTGTCCCGTCAAAAGCTTATAAGACACTGAATAAAGTAACCAGGCTTCCAGCCTCTTTTGACAGCTCAGGGACTTTACGTTTGTGATCTTTTTAGTCAGGAACCTATGGGGTCATTCTAATCATTTAATTTATTTATTTATTAATTGACATTTGATTACTTAAAAAGTCTGACTGAGTGGGAGTCCATTTCCAGCAGAGGCCTGGGGAAAAAAGCTCCAAATTATTATAAAACACTTAAAAACAATAATTTTGCAATCTTCAAAAATATACAAAAACATCTACAGTTTGGTAATTATACTAAATTAGACATAATATAAAAATTATATTTGATATTCCTTTTGTAATTAGCTGTGCTAAATAAAAGGATTTCCTGACAACCACAATCAATCACTGTCACATAATGATCAAAAGAAAGGAAATTATCAACCCAAGTTTTTATAGTATGATGAATGTTTTCCCCACCTCCCCCTATTTTCTGCTGTCTTCAGTTGGTATAACTGGTTTTCACAGCTTGTGTGTTATCTAACTCAAGGATCACTTGCATAAAATTAGACCTGTTAGTAACAGCCTGCATTTCATTGCTGGAACTTGTATTCTAAGAGACTGCTTTTTAATGTATCTGGAAATATACAGAGCTGAGTATATTTTTTTTGGTTTTAGAGTTTGTACTGTTAATTGCTGCTTATAGTTTTTCAGATCTCTGCTGAAACTTTCCCCACATCCCCCTACTTTCTGCTGTGTCTTCAGTTGGTATAATTGGTTTTTACAGCGTGTGTGTTACCTAACTCAAGGATCACTTGCATAAAATTAGACCTGTTAGTAACAGCCTGCATTTCATTGCTGGAACCTGTGTTCTGAGAGACTGCTTTTCAATCTGGAAATATACAGAGCTGAGTATATTTTTTTGGTTTTAAGTTTGTACTGTTAACTGTTGCTTTTAGTTTTTCAGATCTCTGCTGAAACTGTTTTGTCCCACCCACACTATTTGTAACCTGTCTACCACATAAGGAGTGGTTCTGGCCTAGAAATTGTAGTTATTGGCCGTTTGGGCAATCTTTTCCATCTCTCTCAACTTTCTGATTTGAAAGCCTGCATTTGCACTTGTTTCTATCCTGTAACTCATCTAGTGCAGATACAGATTCTTAGTTTTAGCACTTAAATTTGCTTATTTATGTTCAGCACTTGTTCAGAACTTGTAAGCACTAAATAAGCTACTAATTACTATAGCACTCAACCTTCCTCATTAACTAGAGGAAAACAGTTTTTGTACTTACTTTTCTCACTTGCTTAGAGAAAAACAGCTCTTGTACTCACATTCCTCACGTATCTAGAGCAAAATAGTTTTTTTTTTTATTCAGGCATGTTCAAGGGTCAGCTCCCAGTGTTCTCTCCTGTCCATCTAATGAATCTGGGCATCTTGAGGCAATGTAAAAATTGCCTCATTTACACAGACAACCCTCTCCTCCTACCACCCAACACTACAACCTGTGAGAGATGCACTTATCTAGCCAAACTGGAGGTAAAGCTCTCTCCAACCAAGACTGAACTTGACAGTCGAGAGGAGAAGGTAAACATATGCACCACACCGCACTCATCACATAGTCTCACTAAATCTACACTACCAAAATCCACACATAGTAACACAAAAACATTCGAGGAGGCTCTCAATAATAATCTGCTCAAGCAACAGAGACCTCCAAAGCAGAAATGCAAGCAACCTCCATCCCCCAACACAACCCAAATGGCACATAGCCCACAGACTCAGTGTGCCACTCAACCACAGCCAATAAGGCAAAACAACGTACCCAACACACTAGTCATAGGTGACTCTATAGTCAGGCACACTGATGTCCCACTCACCAGGCTAAAGAAGAAGGTTACTGTCAGCTGCCTGTTGGGTGCCAGGATCCACTACATAACCCACACACTCAGGTCACTCCACAACAAGTACAAATATGACTCTGTCATTGTCCATGTTGGTATGCATGACCTGAGATGTACCTCCCTGGAGTACATGAAAAGAGACATGGAAGAGCTCTCCGATCTTGTAGCCCAGGCAGGTATGACCCTAGCCCTGAGTAGCATTCTGCCATTTTCCAGAATGATACCGCAGTACAAAGACAAAATGATTGACTTCAACAATTGGCTAAGCTTCTGGTGTCATTCTAAGGGGATCCAGTATCTGTCTGCTTGGGATGACATGGTCGACAGACCACGATGCTTTGCCACAGATGGCCTGCACCTGTTGCCCCTGGGATTCCGGATACTGGCTAAGGCGCTTGCCATCCCATAGTGCCTTTTTTTGGCAAGGTTCAAATGACAAATTCACCACTGTAACAGGAACAGGCAAGCAAAAACTGAGGGTAATGCTACTCAATGCTAGAAGTCTAAATCTCAAAATGCACTCACTCGAGGCACTCCCTAAAATGGAGAACATCGATATCTGTGCAGTGACTGAGACCTGGTTCAAGGCTCCAGAGAGCACCCCTGCACTACCAGCTATAACTCATACCACACTTTTCGGCCATGTA
Source organism: Protopterus annectens (assembly GCF_019279795.1). Lineage (NCBI taxonomy): Eukaryota > Metazoa > Chordata > Ceratodontiformes > Protopteridae > Protopterus > Protopterus annectens. The sequence continues at coordinate 481,784,015 of NC_056741.1, read as the reverse complement.
ACCTGGACCGAAACACCAAAGGCAGAGGTGTGTCCATATTCATTAAGGATATCCATACCTCCAGGCTAGTTGCTCAGCATGATACATCCGAGGTTATCCAAGTGCAACTAACTCTGGGCACAACTGCAATCCAAATTGTAGCTTGCTATAGATCCCCTACCATGCCCCAGGATTCCCACTCCTCTTTTCTTGATGTACTGAAAAGTATTAGGGTTCAACCAAACACCCTAATAATGGGTGACTTCAACTACCCCACCATTAACTGGGAAAACTACTCGTGTACCAACTCCTTAGCTCAAAACTTTCTGGAATTCATAAACTCCAATGCCCTGGATCAACTTATCCACACCCCCACCAGGGGCAACAATATCCTAGACCTAGTCATTACCAACATGAGTGACCGGTGTTCCACGCCTGAAGTCAACTCCTCGTTGGTCCAATCCGACCATAAGCTAATCACCCTTGATATCAACATCTCGCCCCCACACCCCATTAAGAAAACCACGGTAAAAAATTTCTCCAAAGCCAACTTCATGCTTCTTAAGACAGAAGTGGTGAACTTCATGACACCCATGCAGATGGACAATTCAGTTACAACTGCTGAATCCTACAGAAATGCACTCTATAAGCACTTACACGAGTGCATGGATCAAGCTATCCCAAACAGAACCAAGACGCTATCCTCCAAAAAAAGGAAGCTAATCTGGTGGTCCCCTGCAATAAACAAACTGTACAACAGAAGGAAGAAACTGTTACAAACGAGAGTAAAATCCCATGAGTGGAGGAGCTCCCTGGTCAGCCTCAGTAAGAAGCTGAGATCCCTTACAAGATCCTCCAAAGCTAGCTACAAAAACAAAAGCGCCACTAATTCTAACGACAACCACAAAGCATTCTATAGCTATGTCAAGAATCTCGATGGCAATACCCAGATCTGCTCTGAGTTACAGCACAACAGCATGAAAATTACAGAACCAACTGATATTGCCAACATCCTGGCAGATAGGTTCAGTGCTAACTTTACCCCCCCTCACCCCCTAAAGGGCCCATATCTATACAGGAAGAACGCAGAGTCCCTGTAATCACAACTATGCAGGTAAAAGCTGCACTCTCTAAAGCCAAAAACACAGCATCCATGGGACCGGACAACATCCCAGGCTGCGTTTTACATGAACTTCAGAACGAACTGACTCTCCACTTAAGCACCATGTTCAATAATAGCCTCGCATCAGGCTTTGTGCCCACTGAATGGCGCACAGCAACAGTTATCTTACTCCACAAAGGGGGAGCCACCACTGATCCCGGGAACTATTGCCCTAAAAGCCTGGTCTGCAAGGCCATGGAACGTATCAGCATGGAACTTAAACAAAGACATTGGTAACCTCCAAACTCTGGATCCCACCCACTTCGGGTTTGTGAAAGGTAGATCATGCCTCCTGAACCTGATTGACTTCTTTGAGGCAGTCACCAAAGCCGTAGATGAGGGTAAGGTGGTTCACACAACCTATCTTGACCTCGCCAAGGCTTTCGACACCATCCATCATTCTGGAATTATAGATAAACTCACTAAACTAGGTATAAATTCCTATGTTACAAGATGGGTTGCCAACTGGCTCGCTGACAGAACCCACACTATAAAAGTTGCAGACTCCAAATCTGACCTCAAACCAGTGACAAGTGGAGTACCACAGGGTTCAGTCCTGGGACCTCTCCTGTTTGGTATTTACTTTTCTGAAGTACAGGCTAACGAAGTTCGCAGATGACTGCAAACTAGGAGCCATAGTAAAGTCCCCAAATGATGTGGACATCCTACACAAGGGCCTCGCTGAGACAGATGCCTGGTGTCAGAGCCATGGCCTCAAGCTGAATGCCAAAAAGTGCAGTGTCATCCCCTTTGGTAAAAACTCTGTACCCATGAACTAACACATAGACAGCAATCTACTTAACACTGAATGTGTGATAAGAGACCTTGGGACCCAGGTGGACAGCAGTCTCTCTTTTGATAGTCACATCACCACAGTAGTCAGGAAGTCCTTCTACATGGCACACATCATCATAAAAGGGGTCTCATCCAGGAAAAAAGAGGTCATTGTTCCCCTCTACTCGACACTCATTAAACCCATTACAGAGCACAATGCCCCTTTTGGAATGTACCTCACAAGACATCTGCAGCAGCTGGAAAGGTCACAGAAGTACCTCACAAAGAGGATTACTGGCCTCAAACAAATGCCCTACACTGACTGCCTCAAAAAACTCCAGCTTTGCTCCATAGCATATCGCCTACTCCACGGTGATCTCTGCCTAACATATAAAGCTATGTCAAACCCAAAGCTGTTGGACATGCTACACCTAAAGAAATCCCAATCACTCCGAGCTACACGTGCTAGGGACCTAAACCTTGACACCACAATAAACAGGACATGCTGGAGGGATAGATTCCCATCCCAGAGACTTCCCATACTCTGGAACAGGCTATCCATCTATGTCAAGCAAAGTTCTTCATTAGCACTCCAAGAAAAATCTTGATGAGTGGATGGGAAATAGGAAGTACACCCTGGGGATCACTTCTGTGTGTCTGCTCAACAGTGGCACAGGAAAATAACTTTCTTGGGTGGTGCAAGCCGGGGAACCTTGTTGGCTAGGCTTACGTAGGCTCTTGGACCGATGAACCTATGAAGGTGTGATCTTACAGTCAGAATATCTTGCAAGGTTTCAATTACTGACATATTCAAGTCAACTAAATTAAAAGGCAAAGTCTGCACTTAACATTTTGTAACCAGAACTATATTTTATAGTTTACAACAGTTTCACAATGTTTGAACTAGGTTTTGAATTGTAGGAATCAGAAAAAAAATCACTAAAATATCATCTTTTCTTCATTGAACAGATAAATATCATCCAAGTTGAATGCACCCTACTATTTTTCCCTTTGCGGTTTCTTACTGGCTGCAGTCTCTGAGGTATTCCAGAAATGTAGGTTAAATGGATGGAGAATTAGCTTACTTGCCATTCCTTCCTTTCCTTTACAGGGCAAAGGAACTTTTATATTTTGCAGTCCTTTTATATCCGAGTATCACAGGTGTAAGTCTTGTAAGTCTATCTTAATTTTAGGAATATTTCCACTTCTAAATCCTAAGCATATAGCATATGATTATTATTCTAATGCCAGATACATTTTTGTAAGCAGACTGTTGTGGATATGACAGGTGACCACCAACCAAATTTGAACAGAATTTTAGTGAACAGTTTTGCATGTTTCTTGCTCTGCAACTTTTCATTCATTTTCCTTGATTAGAATATCAGCATGTAGTATCCTATATCATTTGGTTCTGTTAGAAAATAGTGTTTCCCTTAGTATTAATTTTATCTATAACACATTGCTATTCAATCTGCTAAGTAATTCAATATGCTTCAACATATCATACACTTATTATACTTTACATGAGAGCCCCATAATATGACCTATTGTCTTCTAACTCAAGGAACAGCTGCACATGATTGTTCCATTTTATATCTCTTTTTTTTTATAAATAGTTTTAACATGTTTCTAGTTAAATATGGCATAGAAATATGAGAATTATCTCTGGCACAGGTACCGCCTTGATGTTTTCCCATTCTGAGGAAAACGGTACTACCATTTCTCACTGTCTTGAGTATCTTGAGAAAAGAATGGGTATGTCATTATGACCATTACTTATTGATTTAGTTATTTAGTTATTACCACATGTGGAAACCTGAGCTGCTCACGGTAAATGATGTGGCTTTAACTGCACAGTACAATGAATGTCCATGGATTAAAATAAGTAAAATTGATGTCACAGTTAAGTTAAAGGTTATTAGTCTGGTTTTGCAGCACTAGTATGCATTTGGGTATTGTGAGTTGGAATACTCTGACCTTGTTTTATCACAATTAGATGCATGAGATGTTCATAGTAAATAAAGTGGCTATAAGTGTGTATGAACATGTAATGGATTATAATGACACCTCTTCAAGTGGTATTTTATGAAATGTTCTGAAATGGATAATTTTAATGTGGCTTCCCTTCTTGCTAGAAAAATGTTCAAGATTACAAATGTGAAACAAACAAATGTTGCTTTATTAAATAATAAATGTAATTTAAAATAATCTTGTAGATAAGTATATATTTAAATCATTAAGGAACGTGAATCAAAAAGTACACGTGCCTTTACGCATGGTCTTAAAAACAAAAAGTGTGTGGGGGCCCATGGTTTGAAAACTGCCTGCTGCCCAAGTTACACTTAAGATAACTAACACTGGTTGATATATGTAGACAGCAGGGGATATGGGTGATGAAAAAGACCTGTCCATCTATACTTGAAAACTGCTGACCTAAAAGTACAGCAGTCAAGCTGCTGGTACTAAAAGAAGAGTACAGTTTTGTACCTACCATAAATGTAGATGTTCGAGGATCCACATTGCTGCAGTCCTAACTATTGGGTAGTCCGCTGTCCAGATGACCGACGCCATATCCTCAGTCTTTTCTTGCCCCAGATGTCAGAAGACGACAAGGCCAAAACCAAAAACACCAAACATACCTGCACCAAAAATATATACAAAGGTACCAGAATATAATCTCACCTACACAACCACCCCTAAACACAGAGGGGAAGGAGGGAGACTGCAGCAATGTGGATCCTCGAACATCTACATTTATGGTAGGTACAAAACTGTACTATGTTCTTCATTCCACATTGCTGCAGTCCTAACTATTGGGTAGAATCCCAAAGCAGAGGTAAGGGAGGCTGGCAAATCATAAGGAAGCAGGAGCTGATAACATGCCTTGCAAAATAGCTGTGGCAAAACCAGCCCTAGACTTAGAGTAGAGAGGAAGGTGGTAATGCTTAAAGTATGCACTGAACTCCAAGTAGCTGCCTCCAAAATATCCTTAGTTGCCACCCCTTAGAAATGCTGTTGAAGTGGCAGTAGCCCTAGTGGAATGAGGCCTAATCCCAGCTGGAATCTCCTTGCCATGATGGGAATAACAAAATGCAATGCAAAACCCAATCCACCTAGAAATAGTTTGTTTTGACACAGGCTTGCCCTGCGAACTCAAAGCAAAAGAAACAAACAACTGCTGAGACTGCCTAAAATCCTTAGTCCTGCTTAAATAATAACGCAATTGCCTGTGTACATCTAAAGTGTGCAAAATCTTTTCCCTTTATTTTGGGGATCTGCATAAAAAGTAGGCAAATGAATAGTTTGGTTTAAAGCCACACTAGAAACCACCTTAGGCATAAAGGAAGGATTAGTCCTATCCTTATGAAAAATCAAAAAGGCTCAACCGCCATAAGGGCCTGCAACTCAGAAACCCTTCTAGCAGAAGTAATGGCCAACAAAAAGCAGTCTTCCATGACAAGTATTTCAGTTCAGCAGTAGCCCGAGGCTCAAAAGGTTGTAGAGTAAGTTTCTCCAACACAAAATTGAGGTCCCAAGCAGGAGTAGGAGCTGGGGTCTTATATTCTTTGCCCTCTAAGAAATTGCTTGAACAAAGGATGTGAAAACAATGGTGGGTCACAATCATAGTGAGCTGAAATTGCTGCAGCATGAATCTTAATGGAAGAGAAAGACAAACCTTTGTCCAATAACTCAGTAAGATATTGAACAGCCACACTCAAATTAGGCTCAGAAATCTCCAAATTCTTTGCTGCAGTCCAAAATAAAAATCTCTTCCATTTTCACTTTCCTTGTACTAGGTCTTCTGGCTTCCATAATCACATTTAAAACTTGTTGAGGAAGCTGAGACCTGCTGTCTTTCAAAACAGAATATGCCAGGCTGTTAGATGAAGAGAGTGAAGCTTGACATTGAGCAGTGAGACAACAGGTGTGGAATCAAGGGTAAAGGCCATGGAGGCTTCCTTACCAGACTCCTCAGTAATGGGTACCAGTGCTGCCGAGGCCAATCTGGAGCTATTAAAATCATCCTTGGCTTGTCTTGTCTGACCTTTAGAAGCACCTTTGGGAGAAGAGGCAGAGGTGGAAAAGCATACACATGAAGATTTTTCCAACTGAAAGAAAGAGCATCCATTTTCCAAGCTGTGTGATGAAACCCTTCGTGCAAAACTTTGGCAGCTGGTGGTTTAGTGGAGAAGCGAACAGATCTATGTCTGGAGTTCCCCATGACACTGTCAATTTTGAAATACATGAAGATCCAGTTTCCACTCGTGGGGATCCATGATTTGTCTTAACACATCTGCTAGGAGTTCTGTGCTCGCAGAAACCTTGCCTGAAGAGTTAGTTGCAAGCTGAGCGCAGTCTCCCATAAAATCATTGCTTGTCTGCACAATGGGTAAGAATGTGTTCCCTTGTTTGTTGATGTACCACATGACAGTTGTGTTGTCTGTTAGAATCAACACCTGCCCTGGAAGAAGTAACTCCTTGAAAGCCATTAATGCAAACTGGACTGGTAACATCTCTTTCATGTTGATATGTAGATGCTGTAGTCTGGCAGGCCACTTGTCTTGTATCCACTTTCCATTTAGATGAGCTCCCAAGCAATGTCTGAGGCATCTGTCGTTAGAATCTGACCGCCTCTGGCCGGGTCACAGAGAGTCCCTTGTTTAGGTGACATTCCTGAGCCCACCACAAAATTCCTTTGAATGCAAGGTATTATTTGAATGACAGTGTCCAAATCCTGGCAGTGCTGTGTCCACAGATTTTTGAGATACCATTGTAGCTTCCTCATATGTAGTTTGGCATTGGGAAGCACCAGAATACAAGATGCCATGAACCCTAAGGCTTGAAGGACTGTCCTTGCAGTCAGCCCGGACTGAAGAGATAGTTGATGGAAGTAACTGGAAAGATTCTTTTGTTTGTCCGGGGTTAAAAGGCCATCTGGGCTGCTGTATTCAGTCTCACACCCAGAAAGCACATGTCTTGAGAGGGTACTAGACTGGACTTTATTTCGTTCACAGAATACCCTAGGCATCTTAGCACTGCTATGACATATTCCAAATGCTGTAGATGGTCTTCCTTTTCTTGAGCCAGAATCAGGCAGTCGTCCAAGTAAGGATAGATTTGAATTCCTTTTAGCCTGAAGTAAGCTATCACTGGAGCCAGAACCTTTGTGAATACTCGCAGTAGATAAGCCAAAGGGCAACGCAGAGAACTGATAATGAGAATTTCCAGCTCGAAAACGCAGATACTTCCTGCAGCTTAGTCTTATTGGCACATGAAGGTAAGCTTCCTTGAGATCTAAAGTTACCATCCAGTGATCTTTGCCCAGCAGAGGTAAAAGCTGTTGTAACGTCAACATTTTGAACTTGGGAATGTCCAGATAAGTGTTGAGGATAGATAAATCCAAAATTGGTCTCCACGTGTTCCCCTTCTTTGGTACTAGGAACAGGCGAGAATAAAATCCTAGGCCCTTTCTGGCACAGGAACTGGCTGAATGGCCCCTATTTCGAGCAACAGAGAAATTTGCTTGTGAGCCTCTGTTCTTTGTAGAGGAGGAATGTCTGGCATGCCTTTGAAAGGAGGCAAGGTATGGAAATAAAACCTGTAACCGTGGTGAATGATATCCAGAACCCATCTGTCTTGGGTAATTAAATCCCAATTTTCTTTGAAAAGAGACAGCCTTCCTCCCAAAGGTGCTGCCAGGCGAGAATGTACTGGCAGCCGAAAAGGCAGGTCATTGGGTCTGCTTACGAAAGGACTGACCCCTGCCCTCACCAGAAGTCTGAGCAGGGGAACTCCTGTCCTAGGCCTAAAAGAACCTTGAGCTCTGCCCCTACCACGCCTAGACCTACCCCTAGACTGGGAATCATAAGCAGGATAAGTCCATCCCTTAGTAGGCCAATTTCTACTAAACTGGAGGCTGCACCTGCAAAAATCCTTAACAGTCTGCATAGACTTAGCCTTGTCCTCCATTTTCTTTAAACTGCTTCCACAGGCGAACCAAACAACACATCAGACTGTAAAGGAGCATCCAAAATCCTTGTTTTAACATGCTCAGCTAAATTCTGATCTCTCAACCAGGCGTGCCTACGAAGAACAGAACCAGTGGCAGCCACAGCATCAAAACCACACTGCAAGGAATGTTTACCCACCTGTTCAGACACATGAACTAAATCCTGCAACTCTTTACACTCAATACCTTCCGCCAGAGCATCCACCTTAGATTTCAACTGTGAAAGGAGATAATTCTGATATTTTAACATGTGAAACTGACAATTCAACGCCCTCATGGCTAAAGTGGAAGAAGTATACACTTTCTTTCCCCATCTATCCAAAGCCCTTGCCTCTTTATCAGGAGGAACAGGATTTTTAACAACAGAGGCCTTCACACCTTTAGGCCCCTGAGAGAGTTTCCTTTCGGGTCTGCCCTAGGACTCTTAAAAGATACTTATGAGCTTCAGGCACCCTGTAGTACCTATCCGGTTTAACTGGGGCAGGAGGCAGAGAATCAGGATTCAAGGAAGCCTCTGCAAAAACATCTTCCACCACATTCAGAACAGGAGGTATAGCTAAAGGCCTATGCTGGGGCAAAACAAGAATTCCCTTTCTGGAATCATGAAAAATCCTCAGGAGGAGAAGCTGAAGGAGTAGAATCATCCACATCAGAATCAGAATAAGGAGGATACTCCTGCAAGTCTTAAGACTCAGAAGCCTCCGAACATTGCTCAAAACTCTCAAACACAGGTTCCACCCTAGGCCTCTTATCAGGAGGGGGCATAGAACCTCTAATCATAGTAATCAAATCCTCTGCCATTTTAAGCATATGTTTCTTAGGTAAAGACCTAGGAGAAATCCCCACTGAAGCTAAACTTGGCCTGCCTCTCAAAGAAGCCTTGGAAACAGAAGGGCTCTAACCACCTTAGGAAGAGAGGAAGAACAGCCACCTGAGAAGGCCCCTCAGCCTGGCCTACTTGCTGAGAGGATACATGCTGTAACAGTAAAGTCTCTCCCTGAGACTCCAAAGAAACTCCTGGCAGAACCTCCCACTGAGCCTTCTAAAGGACCGCCTGGGACTGTCGGTTCTTCCACTCTAGGCTTTGCAGTTTTGTCCTTGCTTTTCGGAGTATCCGACGGCATTTTATAATTACAACGCTTCCCAAAACCAACCTAGCACAGTCTAACCTTCTTTAATAGTGTTTGTTAAATCTAGCACAAGAGCGGCATCCAACAACGCCGTGCTCAGGCCCTAAACAAGGTATACACAAAGTATGGTAATCCCTATGAGGTATCTGTTTCCCACAAGAAATACAGTTATTCACTTTTTCTGACATCCGTTAAATACTGAGGCAAGAAAAACCAAAATATTCCAGCCAACTTTGATTCGGTCTGAAACTCTGACTTCAGAAACTTTCAGAATGCCAACCTGCACTCGCCAAAATTGCTTCTGCATCGGACCAATATGGCGTCGGTCATGGCATTAGTACCATATACTTTGGTATTCGGGCCGAATGGACAGCGGACTACCCAATAGTTAGGACTGCAGCAATGTGGAATGAAGAACATCTGGACTTCTACAGGTTTGATAAAGAGCTTGTGTTTGGACAGCTGGGACTCAAATGAATTGGTTGTTAGAATTATGATCCGTATTTTACATATGGAAAACAGCACTGTCAGAAACCCTATCAAGCTCAAGTCAATTGATGTGAATGCTTCATGGCAGTTAGAAAAGTATCAGTAAAAAAAAAACCTTTCTTTTTAAGTTCTAGATGCACCACTGAAATCATATTTGCTGATAGGAGGGATTTCCCTTTACAGTATTGGTATGGAAGAAGGCCTGCTGGAAAACTCACCTAACAAAAGAAAGCAGAACACTGTTAGGAAATGTGGAAGTCGCATCTGCCAAAAGAAACGATAACCCCATAAGGTATTACTATGGGAGTCTAGCTGAAAACTGTCTCAGGAAGAAGGGATACTCGCATCATAAGGAAATGTTGCCTAAACTTGGCTCACTTAATGTCAACAGTTTATCTGAAAATGAAAAAAGGACAGTTTGTTAGGTAACCTGCTGAAATTTCACAGACTGTTAGTTCAACACCTAAAAATGTTGAAAATGGGAAATTAAAATGCAATTTTTCATAGGATCTGCACTGTTTTGCATTTGTGGGGGCCTTCACTCCCAAACCCCAACTTCAAAATACATTAGCTCTAAAGTTTATGCATCTCCAGGAAAAGGGCAAAATACAGACCCATTTTCACATTTCAGATTGTTGAAACAAGGGCCATCAAAATTACTAAAAGGATTGAAAACAATAATTTAGTAGAGCTTCATCAGAAACATTCTCAAAACAGCATAGTGAGTACATTTTAAGAACATGATCATATCATCATGGTAGGCAAAGGAACCCACATGTAGCTACCATGAGGCAGAATTGCCAGCATCAAAATTGTGTTTTACTTTTGAAATGCACTAATAACTACTTGTGATCTCCCTCTGCATTTGCCATTCTTACAAATCCACAACGAGGAAAGTCATCTTTAAATACTACAGACAATATTTCTTTTGTGAAAAAAAGTTAATTCTTAGCAATATTACTTACTTTTTTTCTCTTGGATGATGTTTTTTTGAGCCACTTAGATATTAAAAAAAAAACGAAATAAGCTAAACTCTTCTGGACGACTTAATAATTTTACTGGGCCTACAGGGCACCAGTAACTCGTGCTATCAAAATAAACTTTATATTACTTAAGTTTAGTAAGGAATGACAATCTGGATCTGCTCCTGTCCCTCCCATAGACCTAAAACTTTCCAATCATAGCTTTTAGCTATCTAGAATGTGCAATGTGAACCAAAATGTTCCTCCTTGTCTCAGCAAATAAGAATGAAGGACAGGAGTCAGAGTTACTATTTTTCTGAATATGCACACGAGGTTAGTTTATGTGATGACTCAGCTTTCAGAAATACATACTTCAGGTGGCATACAACATGGTAATACTACACCATTCAAGCAGTCACTGTTGTGAAAAAAAAATGGAATTTACAGTAGTAAGAGTTTCCATTTTTCAAGTAAATCTGATACAACTCGGTTTCCCTTTACAATTCCCAGTACCTCTGTGTAACATCTGATGATGCCACCAATATACACAATGGCTACATTCTTTCAAATTAAATGGGGGGAAACGTACCTTTTCTTCCAACATCCACTTCTCTTGTTGGATCTCGGCCAGTCGCTGAAAGACCTCAGTGACTTCATCATCAGAAAGATCTGCTGGACGCTGGGATTGCGACTGTGGACTCCCTGTATTTGACTGTGGACAGTAAAAAAAAAAGAATTCTCAGTCAGAAGAGACAAATCAAAGCTTGATACCATACATGCACAATTACTTTTTGGTAACCAGTCAACATACGACAGCCAGTTTTAGCCATGGGCTATGCCCTTATCAGATTTACCGTCTGTCTCAAAAACTATGCAAACATAAGAAAAAGTTCCCCAGCTGAAACATCAGGGTAAAACAAAATATTCAGTCAGATTAGGGTACAAGGAGACAGCTTCAGGTCAGTTTCTAAAAACAGACTTGAGTCAGTTTAATAGGCATCAGCTGTGCACTTTGCATTTGCTAGAGTGCCTAACAAAATACATGGCTGATGGATATCTTTCATTACCACCTTGTGCAAACAGAACACTGTAACCCTGACACACCAATGCATAGAAGACTTCTAGATGTGTAGTAGCAGACAGTATGTAAAAGCCAAGTACTATAACTTGCTTTGCTAAGGACTGTAAGATGTGGGCAACAGTACAAAAACAGGGCATAATGTGCAGCAAATAGCTCAAAAGTTAACATTTCAGCTAAACAGCTCCAGCATTAGGGACTCATTTCTGACCTCTGGTAACTACTTCGAGTTTACACAGCAAAGATTTTTAAAAGGTGTGTGTGTGTGTGTGTGTGTGTGTGTGTGTGTGTGTGTGTGTGTGTGTGTGTGTGTGTGTGTAATGCAAACTGCTTGGAGCCAAAAACAACAGCTCAGGTGAAGGGAAACTCCAAATAAATCACACAATCCAGCACACAGAAAAGGTAGAAAAATGATATAATGCAGGAAAACAGAGAGAAGAGATCAGTTTTGCTTAAAGATTCTGATGAAGCCCATTAGTAACAAGCTGGGTGTTCTTAATGTCAAACATTTGGTGAGGACTGCCCACACCCTGACCTCAGAGGTGTCTGTGTAAATGGAATAGGGCTTAGGGAAGTCAGGGGACATCAGAACTGGGCTTGTACAGAGACTTGCTTTTTGTCTTTCACACATTATATCACCTTCTGAGGTCCACAGACTGTCTAGCATTCTGCCCTGATGAGGTCAATTATGGGACAGACTATCATAGCAAACCCTGCAATGAATTTTCTAAAATATTCAGCTAGCCTTAAAATGGTCCAAACTTACTTTTTAGTTTGGGGTATTGGCCATTACTCTACAGCTACCATCATTATTTTCTGGGATAAATTAAGCCCATCCCATAATATATCTTAAGTAATAAACTTTAGTCATACCCAGTTTACATTTGGGAGCATTAATAATGAGCCTGGCTTGCCTTAGGGAGTCTGAAGCTGCCTGAATACTTGTGAGGTGGGAGTTCCAATCTGTTAAGTGGATAATAACATTGTTGAGATATGATGAAGCATATTAATGATGGCCCTGTCCATCAATCTTTGGAAAGTTGCTAGGGCACCATGGAGAACAAATGGTAACAATGTATACTGGAAAAGACTGACTGTGGAGGATAAGGCACTGTTTCTTTTTCTTTTTGGCTTCTTTGGACAGAGAGGACTTTGCCAGTATCCTATGGCCACATCCAGGGTAGTGAGGAGGTAGGCCTTGCTCAGCCATTCCATTAGTTCATCTAACCACAGCATGCAGTAACAGTTTATTTTATTTATTTATTTTATTTTATTTTATTTATTTTACATTTGTTGACTGGGAGGATCCGACTGGATGCATGTCCATTTTCAGCGGAGAAAAGCTCCAAACACAGGTATCAAAAAGCAATTAAATAACAGTGAAGCAAATTTTACATTCAAAATTAGAACATATGTTATTCTTTCTAATTTATCTAAAATGTGAGAGGATTAGGATAGAAAGGAGATTGTAGGAGATTCAATTGTAATGGATGTTAGTCCAGCCTAACTATCCCGGTTTAGGCAGTGACAACCATTGAACCCAGATGTGTTTTTAGCTTACCTTTAAATTGACTTAAAGTTGAGATGCATATAATATCATGGGCAAGTTTGTTCCTTATTTTACCTGCAGCGGAGTCACCAGCAGAGTTATTAGTTTTGAATGTTTGGATTAGTTGGATGACCTCAATGGACGTGGATTGTTACAAAGGGGAAGCAGCATTTTGAGGAAGGAGCATATTCAGGGTTGTATATAGTTTTGTGGGTAAGGACTAGTAGGTTGAAAGAAATAAGGTTAGGAAGCTCAGACCAGTTGAGCTTGGCTAAGTTGGTACAATGATGGGTCCTATATGGTGACCCAGTAACAAACCTAGCAATATGATTGTAGCAATTGGAGAGTTTGTTCATGACAGTTTTACTTATATTGTGAAGTAAAGGGGACGAGTACAGGAGTGATGAGAGAAGGTGAGTCTGGGCAATGGCCATTTTAGCTTGGGGGGTCAAGAAGCTATTTATTCTATATAAAGAGCCTAGCTTCTTGTTAACGGTCTTGATCATTTGGTTTACATGTATATCAAATTTTAGTTTGTTGTCTATGGTTACCCCTAGTAATTTTGTAGAGAGGTCCGGAGAAATTATGGTCCCATCCTTAGCTTGGATAGTAAAGTTGATGGAGCATGACCTATTAGTTGGAAGAAACAACAACATTTTAGTTTTTTTAGGATTAAGAATCAGGCGACGACTGGAGAGCCAGTGTTCTATTTTGCTGAAAGTAGACTGGGTTAACAATTGTAAATCTGAAGGGGTAGTACCAGAGCAAATTAACGAGAATCGTCTGCATATTGTATACAACTGGCATTAGGAATAACTGTATGCAGATCATTGATAAAGATGGAAAATAATAACGGTCCTAAAATAGATCCTTGTGGGACTCCCAATGTATTAGGTAGTAACTTAGAAAGTTTGGTCTGCCATAAAACTGCTTGTTTTCTGCCAGATAGATAGGAACTAAACCATTGTACAGCAGTGGTGTCCAGACCAAGTGAAGGCAATGTATTGATTAGAAGTTTATGATCCACCATATCGAAGGCCTTCGACAGATCCAGAAATAGTGCAGATGAGATATTATTATTATTACGATGGGAGTTTATGGTGTTTGAAAAGACAAGGAGGGCTGAGGTAGTACTATGGAGGGGTCTAAAACCATGTTGGGTATCAGCCAGTAGTTGGTTGGCAATTAGGTGTTGCATAAACTGTTTCTGAACACATTTTTCCATTATTTTTGCTAGAGGGGAAGTATGGATATGGGCCTGTAGTTTGAGAGATCAGTGGAAGTGCCTCCCTTGTGGAGAGGAATTACATATGATATCTTCCAGATCTCGGGATTTTGGCCTCTACTAAGGAGCGGTTGATGAGGATAGACACTGGGTAAGCAATTACATCAGCTGTTTTTGCAAATATTCAGCTGGGAGTTGGTCAGCAGAGAGTGTTTTTAGTTTTTAATTAATTTACAAATAAATGAAGTTGGTACAGGTTGAAAGGTAAGTAGGGAATATTTTTGAGTGTTCGAGAGTCAAAGGTATGAGGGCTGGGTGGTAAATGATTAGATAGAGTTTGAATTGTCTCAGCAAAGAAGTGGTTAAAACTATTAGAGACATCGCCAGGGATTTATCAATGAGTGTGGCAGGGACAGGGTAGAAGTACAACCAGGGTGAAGAAGTTGATTTAGTCCAGCCCAGAATTTTGTGGACAGTTTACAATAGTATTGTCTTCATTCCTGTCTGTATTTACTTTGGTCCAGAGGGAGTTTAGTAAGGCAGACCACGCTTTGTTTCTGAGATTAATTTTCTGCCTTGTTTGGAACATCTACAGTTTTGGTTTTCTTTGAACGGATGGGAGCATGAAAATTAAGAATTTCTAAATTTTGTTAAAGTATAGCACTGCTTCTTCTAGGGGTAGATATTTTAGTATTGTCCAGTTAGAAGAAGATAGTTCTAGTTGAAGTTTAGTAGTCAAATTTCTTTGAATGGCTATCTTATGCTTAATGATGTAAGTAAGGTGGTGATCACTTAAACTATCGGGAGAGTACCAGGTGTATAGTGATCAGGGTGACTATTTATTAGCACCCAGTCAAGTATACTGTCTTTCTGGTTAGATTTCCTAGCCTGGTGGGAGTATTAATAATTTGCTTGAAAGAGTAGAGGTTAATATGTGTAGAAGGAGCTGAGGGGGCACAGGTATTCCAATCTATGTTGAAGTCTCCGAGAACTAAGGTCTCAAATGAGCAGATATCCAGTGAAGGGTGGATTCGAGGGTTTCTATATTATTTCCTGGGGGAATGTACATACAAATAATATAGATAAATTTATTGCTGTTTATCTGAAGCTTGGAAATTAGTATTTCTGCATTGTTAAATTGAGGTGGTTGCATAACATCAATTGACACAACTACATCAGATTTATAGAGTATGGCTACCCCACCTCCTTTCCTAGGGACTTATATATTGTAACCTGGGATTAGTATTTCATTGTTGGTAGTTGTGGGTTTTGTTAGACACATGATATCTGGGGAGAGGTCTACTAGAACTGCGTGAAGTTCATGTACCTTGTTGTTTATGCTTCTGATGTTCAGATGACAGGTTAGAAGAGTGCGGGCAGTAGTATAGGCGGGCAGTAATGGGGTTGGAGTTAAGGGCAATGCTAGGAGAGGACTGCTGGTCAAGACTGGTAGGACCAGGGTTGGGGTGTATATCGCCATGAGGAAGCAGATTAAGTCTAATTTTGGAGATGAGTTTAAGGAATTTATCTAAAATTTATAAGTTTGTTTCAGTTTGGGGCTTTTATTTCTATTTGGATAAGGTAGGAGTGAGCAGGAGGTTGCTTCTTACCAAGTACCATAAACATGATAATAGTTAGTGAATTTAATTCCAATAGTATTGGTCTCTGATGTAGTAGTAGAGAGTAATACCAGATTTTGGGTTTCATACAATGTTGTGAAATAAGAGGTTAATAGCAATGGAAGAAGAAAGAAATACCACATGTTTAAATAATTGTGATAATGGGCTGTAAAAAATGCTAATTACCGAATGATAGATGGAAAGAATGGATAATTTATAGAATGAGGGTAGAATGCTAGGTAGGTGGAGTTTCAGGGGTGGGGAATTGTTTGGTAGCAGCAGGACCTGCTTTTAGGAGTGGTTTTTTGTTTTCTAAATGTAGAATAGAGTGGTGGGAATTGGGTGGGGGGTGGGGGGGGAGGGGAAGAGAGAGAGAGCTGCGAGGGCTTTAACGAGGGGCAACACACACAGCGAGATGGTTAGCTTTTATTTTTCTGAGAGACTCTGCATGCTATACAGCCTTTTTCTGCTGTTAATATTAGATTCAGGTACAATTTACAGCCTTTTTTGCTTTTAATATTAAATTCATATACCAATTTACAGCCTGTTTCTGTTGACACACTATTTAACTTTCAGAAGTCATTACAAAAATTCGACAGTAGCACTCAGTTTTGGCACTAACATGATGACACTATCCATTCACTGTTTGATTCTTGGATTTCTCCACTTTCAATGTTTTCCATACTTCCTCCCATATAGTTTATTTCTTTACCTCCACTCTTCTGTAGTGTTTTAGACTCTTTTTTTTTTTTACCAGTATGGTTTCTACAGGACATGTGTTCAGGGAGGTTCATCTTGTTAAAATGAAAAAAAGAATCCAGTTCCCTAAAAGGAATTCCTGGAATTCTTATTTGTGGATCTTGGAGAGGGTATCAAATATAGGCACTTGGTTAATGAACAATAGCCTCCTCTCCTGCTCCTAGCTAACCACATCTGAGCCCACTTCAACTACAGTAACTTATGACTCTTTCTCCAAGCTTTTAACACATTTATGTGCTAGATCTGTTTGTGTCACCTTTTCCCTTCCTGACTCACTTTATATTTCAACTCATTCATCTTTTCGAAGGTTTCATAAACTCTGTGCCATTTGGCCAGGAACTCATTCTCACTGGTGCAAACTAGGACCAGGACATGGTCCTCTACTTGGAACTCTGTTGAGTGTTCCAATTATACACACTTTGTTAATAGGTTTGTGCCATCTCTAAATACTCTCAAACAATTGGCAAAATAAGTTGCATGTTTTTTCTTAAAACTGTCATACTGCTTTACCACAGTTCTGAAAGGTGTTTCTTTCTATTCTAAAGTTTCCTTAATTATGTCCAATAACCCCTTTGACCATCAACCATACTGTAGCTGAAACAGACAAAAACCTCTGGAGACCTGAGAAACCTTCCTCATGGAAAACATTAAGTAGGGCAGAAGCTGGTCACAATTATTTCCATGAGCTTCCATTGCTTTTCTCAGCATGGACTTAAAGGTTCTATTGAATGTGTCCACTAGAAATTCACTTTGGGAATGCTAGGCAGATGTCCTGAGTTGTTTTATCTGAAAACTTTGATAGCAATGCTTCATAAATGGTCAGAATATCCCTGGGTATTGATACTCTTGAAAAATGTAGAACTAGCTCCTTGGCTACAGCTCTGGAAATGGTTTTCTAAAGGGGAATAGCCTAAGGAAAAAGCGTGGCATAATTAAGCAATAATCCACGCCTGGGTGTGGGTAATGCTGGATTTACCCACGGTTGGTGTGATTTGGTCACGACGGCGAAGCCCAAGTGGCCAAACAAAGACAACCGTGGGTAAATCCAGCATTACGCACACCCAGAAGTGGGTTATTGCTATAATACAATGACATTGTTTAAGAAAAAAATGCTTACTTTTCTTCAATAATGGCATTGTATAATGCCTCCTTGCTGCTCTTCCGCAGCTGTCCAGTATTCTGTGGCGGTTCTGATGTACTGCGCATGCATATGGTTACGCAGTACATCAGAGCTATGTGTGGAAGCAACGGAGAAAGGAAGATCTCTGTTGCTTTTTAAAAGGTGTTTCGCTATGTTAAAAGAGTTTAACATAGCAAGATATCTTAAAACTCATTTAACATAGCGAGATAACAGCAACGGAGCTCTTCTGTTCTCCAGTGCTGTCCAACACACACATAAAAAAAAGGCATACTACTGGAAAAAGTCCGGGCGACCGGTCCTTTTTCCATTAGTATAAGTCTGATTTACAACATGCACACTGACCAATCAGCATGCACGTTTTGGAATATTAATGGGGGCTCGTTGTATAATTTTATATAACCAGAATGCACTGCCATCCATTAGTAGGTTTGATTAAGGGCCACACAATGTTCATGACCACTCCCTCAAAAATGAACTTCTACTGTGGGCATTAGTATTAAGGAGCTAAAAAAGCGCAGATCTGGCACTGTCTTCTGACACCAACATTTTCTAGCTACTTCATTACACTGGGCCAGTAAAACAGAGCTAGCACTCAGGCTTTTGCATTGTTCATGTGTAAAACACCACCTAAGATATGACTGTGAGTCATCTTCATTACTGCTATCCTAAAAGGTATGGGTGATAAGTGATCCACAATTTCCTCCTCTTTTCCTACCGTATATATAGTTTACATGGGTTTACAGAGTCTGTGACCAAGTGTTCAAGCAGTTCACTGAAGGCAAGAGGAAATAGATCACCCATTACCTTTAATATACAGCTACAAAAGGATTTTGCCCAGATAAGTAATTAGCTCACTTCAAATAATCTGCTGATCAATACCCAAAATTCTGCTGCCATCATATTTGGAAGACAGAAAAGACTCACACAAGCTCAGCCTCTAAGCATTACGGATCCAAACAGAATAATTATATCATCAAATGAATTACAAATGTATCTGGGGATTATGGTAGAAAACAGGTTATCCTTTGGAAGACACAAAGAACCAAGTCCTAAAGCGTACTGAAGCTCATTGCCAAGTGTCCTTTTTCCACACATCAAGTATGGACTGCCACTAATTGTCTATACTCCCAAAATATTGATACCTTTCACTCAGCTGCGACAAAATATTCAGAATCATTCATTAATCATACAAGGAATATCACTGTGAAGTCACACAGTAAAACACTTACCAGCTACAACTAGAGCACATTTTTTTTACCAAACAACGTAACATATAAGACATTAAAATACATCTAGTTCTCACTTTTAAAAATGCACTACTAGTCACAAGCATCAAGTACAACCTAAGGAGTCAGGGCTACCACAATTACAAGAATCCTATATACACCATCTGTTATTCAAAAATGCATTTTTTCAGTACTTAGACAATTATGTTATGTCTATAATCTAGATATTTATTTATTGACTTTTGGTTACTGGGAAAGTACGACTGGGAAGGAGTCCATTTTCAGCGCAGGCCCAGGGAGAAAAGCTCCAAAGTATTGCAAAACATTTTAAGAAAAATAATTTAACAACCTTTAAAAATAATACAACAAACACAGTTTCCATAGTTAAACCAAATTAGACATAATATGAAAACACTGGTTAAGAATAGATACAAGTTATATACATACAAATATTTCAAGCATGGGCATGAATGCCCTTCTAGCTTGCCAATATATCAAAACAGTTGTTTCCATTAATAATTGTCTAAACTGTTTTTAAAAATATCTAAACTAGTGTTTGCTTTAATGTATTTTGGTAGTGTGTTCCATGCATCAGCTTCTCTTCACAGAGAATCAAACAGTATACTTCTCATTCTTATAGAATCTTCTATTTTTGATAACTCCAAACATTCCCAGAGGTAGCTGTCTTTAAATAACCTATATACCTGAATAAGATCTCCTATTAAATATCTGTACGAGACACTGTACAAGTTCAGATATTTTAGTCTTTCATAAAAACTTCAATTTTCACAGCCATGGATGCTCTTGGTATATTTACTCTGTACTCTTTCCAGTTTACTCATGCCTGTTTACTTATAAGGTTTCCAAATTGTTATTCCATATTCAACTCTGGATCTGATGTAATTAACAAACAATTACTTCCGCATTTCTGACTTCCTAGACTTTATAAATTTTTTTACACACAACCTATAGTTCTGTAACTATAATTAACCAACTGGTTGATACGATTAGAAAAACTCAAAGCTGGATCTACCCATATACACAGGTCCTTAAATGAATCTACAGTTTCAATCACTGTGTGCTGTATTAAATATTCACCTTTCAATTTATGTCTCCCAAATCACATATGTTTAGTTTGTGATGTATTTATCAGCATATTATTCTCCTGTGCCCAAATGGTCAATTTGGTCAAGTTCTTTTGCAGACATGCCCTATCTGTAATACAAGTGACAATGATTTAAAACTTAAAGAAATTTTAGTGAGCTTACAGAAATTAAAGATAAGTTAATATACTGCAAACAGGAATTGTAATACAAAATAAGAGAAAAGCAGGCTTATGGTATATTTAGAGAGAAAGCCACGGGACAGAAATCAGCAGAAGTAAGGACGTGAGTGAAGAAGAGACAGTAAGGAGATGTAAGGTTTGAATAGTTATTTGCTCACATTTAGGGATACAGTTTATCCTGGTGTTGAGCAAGAACAGAGATGGCTTTTGGCAAAGAAGTCATTCAGCATGAGGAGGTTAAATACGAGAACTTGGGGATCGCTATTACTAATAATTTCTCATTTTCCAAATATATTGATGGTGTGGTATTGTAGGGCTTTTGTGCAAATAGGTCTGTTACTTAAAAATATAAGCAGCAGGAATATAAACAACATGATACATCTGTACAAAATTTACATTAGACCCTTAATGGAATTTAATAGGTCTTTTTGTAGTTACTCTTTTAAGTGATCTTAATAGGTTTGAAAAAGTACAAAGAAAATTTATGAAAAAAATTCACGACCTATCAACAGACGAAAGATGCAAAAGGTCTTATTTTCCATACACTACAGATATTACAAAAGAATACTCATTTTCCATACAGAGCAATATCTCTGAAGAAGTGAATGTATTACTTAACAGAGAGAGCTTTTTTCCAGCAATAATAAAAACTTGCATTACAATGTCGGATTATACAGAACTAAGCTAAGGAACTCTTAGTTTGGAATCCTGTTCCTTTAACAATAAGCAGTTCTAAAATTTTAGTGGCATTTAAGAATAAACTGGAGAAGTAGGCTGGGAGAGAGACAGACAACTTTTAATTTATGGAGTCTTGTGTTCATAGAAGGCCTTGGGCTCAGAACACAGGATATAAACTTATGGACGATCTTCACAATGGAAAAGGTCTTCAATAAAAATGCCCTTGCTGCATAGAGTAAGGTGCTAGACAAAATACACACAGAAAGCTAACAAACCAACTCTCTTTAAAAAGCACAACTCACTAGTAAACACAAAATACAGTTACATGGAACAAGGTTAGATCTGTGAAACTGGTGCAAAGTCTGGCTTACTAAAATGAGACAAAACTCAGAATTGTGTAATCACTGTGATGCACCCTAAACACTATGTAACCAGTGTAAATATGTAAACAAAAAAGTGCAAGTATCGTTGTTTATAATGTAAGGAATTGTATATGCAGCTTTCATGCTTAATGCAGAACTGCAGTAGTTTATTACATTCTATTAGCCCATTTGTAAGTTAGTAAAATAACCGATCATTTATTCTGTAAGTGCACAATATAATCTGGTAACTAAATGATAAATAAGGGAATCAGTTACAAGAGAACTATTTTTTGTTGTTTTAAACACCTTTATTAAATTATCGCTTAAAACACATGCATACATACATTAATAAAAAATAACATTTGTCATACTCATGCATTATATATTTCATATATGCCCTTTTTAACAATTTACTCCAGCATTATATTAATTGCTCACTTCTTGACTTCCCTTAAAACTCACCCCTCCTTCAGATTTATCTTGCATGTATTTCTCCAACAAATTCCATTTACATCATACAATTTTATATCCCGTTTCTAAAAATTCCAACTCTAGTTCATTTCTTTCCTTTATAACATTCAGTACTTCAAATTGCAGTTGGTTTAAATTATGATTGCCATTTCTAGCAATTGCTTTTTTTTTTGCAGCCAATAGCACTAAAATTAGTAAGGCCTTACTATATATAGGCAGTTCAGATTCTGTATTCCACCTCAAAAGAATCATCTGGTTAGTTACAGCCATTTCTTCTTCAAACATTTTTGACAGAGTACTCTGCAGGGAATTTTTAAAATCTGGCAGCTCATTACACATAAAAACTTGCTCCCTATTACCTCTCTCTTTTCCATCATTCCCCACACTTCTTAGGACCCAGACTCCCCAAGTTATCCGCCTAATCAGGTACAAAAAATTTCAACCCAAATAGTTTCAGCACCGCTCTAAACAGTTGTAACAGGAAACCCCTTAAACAGCTACCTCTAGAAGACGCAGTAAACTCATTCAATAACACATTCTTAGACATTTTAAACTACCAAGCACCCCCTAGAACTATCAGAGTTAAATCTAATTATGTACCCTGGCTAACCAAAGAATGTAGATCCTCGCTTAAAACTAGAGACAAAGCCTGGCAACAAAATATCATAAAAACAAAATCCAAATAACTAAACAAACATACCTAGAACTTCGGAATAAAGCTAAAAAAATAGTAAAATTAGACAAAATCAACTACTACGAAAATATCCAAAATAAACATACAAAAAAACCCCTCAAATTCTGGGCAGCAGTTATTAAAATACTTCATCCAGGTAAATCCTCTACCCCCACCCCAACAACAACTAATAATTCTGACAATACAGCAACCCAGTTCAATAAATTCTTCACAGAAACTGTCCAAACCATAGCCACTCTCTAGGTACTGTAGGCAACCCTACCCCTATTATCCCCAGAATAGCACCAACTCCCTAGAATTCACCTCCTATTTTAACTTACACCCAGTATCTGTTAAATCTATTAAAAAAACTACATCAAAAACTGAAATCAACAACTCTAGCCGCTGATAACCTTCCAGGAGAATTTCTACAAATTGCAGCTGAAGCAATAGCCTACCCAACAGCCATACTTACAAACCAATCAATATCTGGAAACCAGGTACCTGTAATATGGAACACTTCTCACATTCTACCACTGCACAAGGGTGGTAATTCCACTGAACTCATCAATTATCGCCCAACTGCCATTCTATCTCCCTTATCCAAAATACTAGACAGAGTTGTGCACACCCAACTAATGGATTACCTTCTCACACAAACTATCAAACACCCAACATGGTTTCTGTCCCTTTCACAGCATCACCACAGCACTACTGTCCTTTACTAATACACCAACACAGTGAACCACTACAGAAATAATGGACAATTTGTAGCTGCCATATTTTTAGACTTATCCAAAGCTTTTGGCATGGCAAATCACAATAAACTCATCAATATTCTCTCCACCCTAAACCTCAGCAGTTACACTATCACATGGTTCCAAAACTACCTAGCAGGATGACTGTAAGACGTCCAACAGCTCTTTCCCCTCTTCTTCCAGTTACTTAAGGGTTCCACAAAGCTCGATCTTTGGACCTCTACTATTCTCTTTATTCACTAACCAGTTGAGCACCTCTGCACCTTATGCCTCTGCACTACAATACGCCAATGACTCCACACTAATATGTGCAGCCCCCACACTACAAGACCTCCACACCATAACCCAAGATTTATGTTTAACTGTAGAAACATGGCTCATTAACTCCCAGCTCATTCTAAATCCCAACAAAACTAAGCTCCTTTTTAGCCCAACTAAATCCCCTTCATCTTCTCAATCCTTTAATATCTTGTCCAGAAAGAAAACTATAATTACCTCAATTACTCATACTAAACTGCTTGGGATCAAAACTGACAATAACTTGAAATCTGACATTCACATAGCAAAAGCTATCAAAAATGTAAACAACAAAAATAGGACTCCTGTAGAGAAATAAACAATTTCTTACAAGCAATGCAAAAGCGACCATAGCTCGCATACACCTTCTATCTACCCTCCTCTATGCCTCCCCAGTATTCACCAACCTCTGAAAATCTGACTTAATCCAACTGGAATCTTGCTACAATAAACTAGCAAGATTTGCCACTGGTGCCTCATATAGATCACACCATTTTACATCACTTAAACAGCTAAACTGGCTTGAACTCCCCCAGCTTCTACACTTTAATCAACTAACCTTAGCCCACAAAATTCTCCACCAACCTTTTAAAACCCCTTCTCTTCATTATCTCATTCAATAATACACTACTACCCGATCTCTTCGCTCCAGTAACCAACACCTTCTTCATAGCACCAAAACCAACAACTTAGCTGGGAAATCTCTCTTCTCTAACTCCATCCCTAAAATATGGAATAAACTGCCAACCCCAATTATGTCCAACAGCTCTAGCTCACAATTCAAAAAGCTGCTTAAGTCGCACCTTGTGGACACCTGTCTATGCACTTGTCACTCCCCTAGATAGGTCTTCCCTAGCTCCTAGATATACTACCAACTATTATTTTAGTTTAATCTAATAGCAATTAGTAACTACATCTGTAGGTAAATAATCCTCTTTACTTTTGTATCTGAAGCACGATTATGTATAATGGGACTTCTTCCATGTAAAAAAAAAAAAAAAAAATTATTCTTCAATGTTATGTAATGGTTGTTTGCCATCAATGTGGTACTTTGTAATGTTTATAATCTGCTGAATGCTACTCTCTGTATACTATATGCTAACAATATGCCTGTAATTGGAGCTTATCTCCCCAGGCCTCCACTGAAAAAGAACCTGTGTACAGTTGGACTTTCTGTGTATGCTAAACATATATGTTGTGTTGTGTCTTTTGGCTTTTCCCAGTTAGGGGTCGCCACAGCAGAACTCTGGTTCGCTAATGATTGGCAGTAGATTTTTACATGCCGAGTTGCTGGCCCTGACACACAACCTTCAACGAAGGAACGTCCATTCACGCATGTCTCCACACAGAAGACGCTCTAGCTGAGATTCGAACAGGACGTCTTTCTGTGAGACGACAACGCTACCACAGCACCACCACCGCAGCGCTAAACATATATAATATAAAATAAACAAATAAATATGTATGTATGTGGGAAGATGGTGTAGATGCTCACAGCTGTTCCTGATTTTGCAAAATGGCTCTTATTTTTTGCCTCATATTTTGGTCAGCTCATTGTAAAGTTTGTGATTACCGTGACAAATAAGTGGGAATTGAAGTTGCTAATTAATGGAAAAAAAAGTGTGCTAACACAAAGCATGTTAAGGCAGCAAGTTTCCAAGTTTATAAAGGCTATAACTGTCTCTGAGTTTTTGTCCATTATCCACCATTATTAGCTTTCTCTCTGTCTCATGAGCTGAGAGGTTGAGAGGTACAGTTTACATATGTTCACATGAATTCATTTTCTGACTCATGTTTTGTTTTGCATATTGTAAAGTTTGTGGCTATCTGTTAAATAAGTGAGGACAACAGTCACTAAATAATAAAAAATGCATGCTAATGCAAAGCTTGTTATGGTAGGAAGTTTTTAAGTACATGAAGGCTGTCATTGTCTCTGATTTTTATCCATTGAGTGTCATTATTTTAGCTTTACCTTTGATTCATGTTTTGCCTCCTATATTAGTCTACTCCTTGTAAAATTAGTGGTATTTCTGGCAAATGAGTGAGTATTGCAGTCAATAAAAAAAAAAAATAATAATAATAATAATGGTCAAGTTTCTTTTCTAGCAGCATTCAAAAAGCATGTTAATACAAGCCTATTATGTTAGCAAGTTTTTAAGTATATGAAGGCTGTAGCTGTATCTGATTTTAGTTCACTGTCTACCATCACTTTAGATTTCTCTGATTCATGAGCTAAGAGGTTGAGAAGTATGGCGGGGGTGGGTGCAAGGTGCATACCGCATTCTGCTAGCAGCAAGCTGACAAGATTAACTTCTGTACACCAGTTATTTATGTATGCATTTAATTGCAATTAAAGATTTGAGGTGCACGATCATACAAATGGCTTTAGTCAAAGGTCATATCTGACTGTGGCTTTATCAAAATGTAGATGCTCTCAGTTGATCCTGATTTCACATAACTTCTCAGATCTGTTTTTGCCTTATATTTTGGTATATTCCTTATAAAGCTTTTTGCTTTTGCTGGCAAATCAATGAGGACTGCAGTCGCTAAATGATAATCAAGTTTCATATTTAGCCTAAAAAAGCATGCTAATGTAAAACCTGTTATGCTAGAAAATTTCTAATTATATAAATGCAATAGCTATTACTAACTTTGGTGCTTTGTCCACCATTATATTTTAGCTTTCTACTGGAGTGTAAGACATTCAGACATATGTGGTGAGGGACTCTGCAATGGATTGCACTGTATTCTGACAGCAGGCAACTGAGAAGATCATAAATTCCTGCATGACAGTAGTGTATTTACTCATTCATTTAATCTCAATCAAAAAGTACAGTTGTGTAAAAACCTACTTACAGCAGACATTTGAATGATCACTGCATTAGCTACGTTATTTCCTCCCAACAATACAACAGCTGGCCAGCTTCTAAAGCTTCAGGGCACCTTGTATGTGGCCAAACTGTCAGGCAGCTTGAGTTGAGTTGATTAAAAGACAAGTTTGGGCACTAAGACCTTCAGAGCTTTCCTGCCAACAGAGAGAGGGAGGCTAGGTGACAATGCTAGGAAGAACAAAAAATAACCACTCCCTGGCATAAACAACAACTAAAACAAGGTGGAGTGGCTACAGCAGCAGTAATCCTTTAAACATCTACTGCTACGGTAAGTTTACTTACACAACCATACTACGTTCATCATATTGATCACTGCTGCAGCAGCCTTAGCTTTATGGGTAGATTACGATAGCTTACTACATTTGGGAGGTAGGAGAAGAATCCAAAAGCCCCTGGAGAACAGTCCTGGCAAAGCGTGATGTAAGCCTAGAAAAAGGAGACACATTTATAGTGTTTGAAAAAGTATGCACAGAGGACCAAATTGCAACTTACAGAACACTCCTAGAATCCCTTTCCAAAAAGCCATAGCTAAAGTTAAGGCTCTAGTAGAGTGGGTCTTGACCCTGCCTGGAATAGTATAGTTGTGTACACTTACCATAAATGTAGATGTTTAAGTGTAATAACTGTTGCAGTCCTGACAGTTGGGATTTCCTGCAGTGAAAGCCCCCGGCCAGCCCGACTACCAAAGAAACTTATTTTACCTCCCAGGCTGGTGGACGCCTCAACCGATGTCGGTACGCTCAGGTATAAAAGGAGCCAGCCTGCATCATCACTTTAGTACTTGCTTGGCCTCATGATGTAGGAGCCCAGAACTAAGTAAGGAGAATAAGGAAAGATGTTACCTAACCCCGGGTTGCCTGGGGAAGTACCCAAGGTCTTCATATTTGGAATTCTAGGCCTGCCTAGTAGGCCTAGGGAGGAAGGAGGGCGGGAAAGAAGACTGCAACAGTGAAGGCACTTGAACATCTACATTTATGGTAAGTATACACAACTGTACTCTGTTCTTCATGTTGGGAAGATTTCCAAAGCTTAACTGAGGGTGGATGAAGCTCCAGAAGAGGAGAGGATCCCCTGCAGGACTGCTGAGGCAAATCTTGCTCTGGATTTAGAAAAGGCTGGTAGGTGTAATGTTTTGTGAAGGCATGCACAGAAGACCAAGTGGCTGCTTACAGAATGTCTTTGGTGGAGACCCACTTAAAGAACACTGTAGAAGTAGCTGTGGCCTGGTAGAGTGAGATTTAAACAAATCTGTTTTTTTTTTTTTTTTGCCATGATGGCTATAGCAGAAGGAAATAATAGGAAAAAGACCAATACAAAGGTAAACTAGGTCTGCAAAAACCACAGAACAAATCCCAACAGATGTATACATGAACATTGTGAAATATTAAAAGCTTCTACTCCATTGAGCGTTGCCAGTGTCTGTATACATCTGTTGTAGCAGAAGGAAATGTAGTGAGAGATCCACTTGAAATGGTTTGTTTAGAAGCTGGTTTTCCTTCAGATGTGGGGCGAAGGTGATGAATCAGATTTCCTGAAGGATTCTGTTCTGTCTAGCTAGAAACATAACATTTTGTGCACATCCAGGGAGTATAGTAATCTTTCTCCCATGTTCTGAAGATTGAGAAAGAAGGTAGGTAGCTGGATGGGTTGATTCAAAGACACACTGGTTACCACCTTAGGCATAACGGAAGGGTTAGTCCTGAGGGAAACCCTGTATTTATGGAAGATAATGAAAAGCTCTACTGCCATTAGGGCCTGCAACTCTGAGACCCTTCTAGAGCTGAAAGAACAGAGAGGAATTTTTAAAAAGGCAATAGCTACAGGTTCAAAGGGAGGCAAAGTCAATTTTTCCAGCACATAGTTAAGTTCCCATGGAGGTGTGAGTTTCCTCCTGGGAGGCCTAATGTGAATGACACCCCAAAGGAATTGTTTCAAGAAGGGGTGTGAGAAGATTGGGGGAAGAACAGGAAGGTGGACAGAGATGGCTGAGGGGTTTGTGTTCAGCAAGGTCTGAGAATTCCCTTATTCTCTTTTTGGCCTCTGGGTATTCTTCTGCATCCCACTGGAAATGTCTCACAGCATGAAGAGTCTCACCAAAGGTGAGGTCTTCAGGCGTAGATGCAGAGGAGAGAATTTCCTCTGAATCCGATTCCTCATAAGAGGTGTAAGCGGGGCCTACCTCAGATGCAGAGTCCTTCAAATCAGACTCTTCTGAGTGAAGAGGGGCAAGGTGAAATTCAGGAAGGATGTCTCTTCTTCTTTTCCCTGCAGTAATATCCCCTGAAGTCTGTCTGGACCTTACAATGTTAATGAGGTCTTCAGCTAATTTGATCAAATCCTGTTGGTGTCCCTGAAATTGGGAGACCGTAGGCCTAGGCGAAGACCCTGCCACAATCCTTTTCTTTGGTGTGGGTTTGGTGTTAGGCCTAGAACTGTCCGAAGCCCTGGCGCCTGACTCTTTAGATTGCAAATGCACCAGAATGGCCCTAGGCTGAGAAGAGTCACCAGTTAGCAGTCACTTATTGGAAGCAGTGGTCTGCTGAGTGGTATCAGACCCAACCGAAGAGATGAATACGTGCACTGTAGAAGTCCAAGGACCTGAAGGCATGTCTGACTCCAAATGGGTCTCGACAAAGGGTTGGGTCATAGGATCAAAGGTTGAAGGGGGCTGCAAAAGTGCCTCACCTTCTTCAACAATCACAGGTCTGGTATTTGAGTCAGGGGGCAAGTGAGTGTTGTCCATGGACCTAGGCTTTCATTTCTTTTTTCCGTTTAGGTACATTGAGCTCAGAATGACCGGCGGACACCACAGTACACAATTGCTCATTCCTCAAAAAATGAGCTAAAACCTCAACTCTATGCCAAATAGTTCTGGTATTAAACTCTGCACAGAAACGACTTGTTGGGTGGGAGGGTGGCATAATGGTTAAGGTATTTGCTTAACAGACACTCGGTGCATGGTTTGATTCTCACATGGGGTAATTGGCTAGGCTTAAAATGGCCCACAAGGGCAGTTAGCCTAGTACTAATTTATACGGGTGGGAGTTTGGCGTAATGGTTAAGGTGCTTACCTTAGAAACACAAGGTGCAGGGTTTGATTCTGACATGAGGTAATTGGCTAGGCTTAAAATGGCCCATAAGGGCAGTTAGCCTAGTAATAACCTATGAACCTATGAATTAGGGATGTCATGGTCTGAGCCTAAGCAAGTTACACAAAGCATATGGAAGTCTCTGTGTGGAATTTGTTTACCACAGTGGAGACAATTATTAACTTTATCTGACATGAGTCAAAAAAGAAAAAAAAGGTTCCACGACAGGGTACTTATCTTTCCGATGACAACACCTCTCTGGTGCATTTCAGATTCAGACTTTCTTGAAGAAAAGAGTCTGCCAAGGATGAAGGGGGAAACAAAGTCTCTTAAATAGTCATGAAATTTAATGGACTGTCCTTGGTTTTGATTGAGTTTCCAGAATTCTTCTTAAATCTCCTTGCCATTTCTTCTTAAATGTCTGTTTACCTGCATTTTATTGAAATTGATTATTTTGTTTCTTACCAAACCTGAACAGGAAGTTAGAGAATCCCTTGGAAAATTTGGAAAAGGAGGGATGACAAATCTTAATAGATTCCCTGAAGCAGATTACCCCTTTCATCACATTTTTTGACAACTGTGCAGCAGACAAGGTCAAAAACAATCTCTATCTTAAGGAGAATTTAAGAGGTCTATCTTAAGGAGGATTTAAAATGCATCCATAAGCAACTACTTCACCACCAAATCCAAAACAACTTACTTGACAACTGTCAACACGGATTTAGACCATTCCACAGTACTACCACTACCCTGCTATCATTTACAGACTGCATTAATAAAATACCAATATTCTTTCCTCTGCAGTCTTTATTGATCTATCTAAAGCTTTTGATATGGTTAATCACCAACTACTTTTAAATATACTCAAATCACTTTCACTTGAAGCTCTGGCTATAAAATGGTTTGAATCTTATTTAGACAATAGACAGCAGGCTGTGCTATGGGATAATAATCTATCTACCCACCTCCTCATTTCCCTCAGTGTTCCTCAGGGCTCCATATTAGGCCCACTCCTATTTTCCATTTTTATTAACTACCTACACTTAGCAATTCCTCAAGCCACCTGTATTCAATATGTGGACGACTGCACAATAATATGCTCAGCTACTTCTCCATCTGAACTACAGTCCCTTACCCAAAAAGCATTTAATACAGTAGAACAATGGTTTTTACACCGCTGCCTCCTCCTAAACCCCAAGAAAACAAAACTTTTGCTTTTTACTCCAACCCGGAAGTCCACCCCAGCAAATGTCACACTCGTATCTAATAATGGCACTTTCATATCTCCTGACTCAACCACCAAACTCTTAGGAATAACAATAGATAGCAACCTTAACTTTGATACTCATATTAACAACACAATAAAAATAGTCAACAAGAAATTGGGGTCCCTCTATAGAATCAAACCCTTCCTTACACCATTAGCCAGAACCGCTATAGCCCGTACTCACTTAATCTCCACACTCCTCTATGCTTCACCTATACACTAATCTCTCAAAAAACAACCTCAACAAACTGGCAATGTTGTTGTCTTTTGGCTTTTCCCGGTTAGGGGTCGCCACAGCAGAACTATGGTCTGCTAATGATTGGCAGTAGACTTTCACGAACACCGAGGTGCCAGCTCGATGTTCAACCTTTAACGAAGGCATGCCCATTTACGCATGTCTTTCGAACGCCCACCCAACCGTGGGGACGACATGCAGACTCCACACAGAAGGCACTCCCCACACTCCAGCCGAGAATCGATAGGAAGAATCTCTTGCTGTGAGGCAACAACGCTACAAACTGGCAATCTCCTATAATAATATTGCTAGATTTACCACTGGCTCTCCTTTTAAAACTCATCATTGTCTTAATCTAAAGCAGCTAGGATGGCTAGAGTTTCAAAATCAGCTTCAATTTCATCAGCTTGCTATTGCTAATAAGACCCTGTATCAACCCAACAATACTCCAATACTCTCAAGCCTCAATACCTCTTACAACAATCTTAAAAACTTACACTCCTCAAATAAACTACTTGGTACAAGCAGATCCAACAACTTGGCAGGAGACTCTCTGTTCCCTAATACTGTTGGAAAGCACTGGAACTTACTACCCACTGAACTCTTATCACTGTCTTCAATAACACTTTTTAAACAGCAACTAAAACTATATCTTGGAACACATTTGTTATGCCCCTGTACTAACCATGACTAACTCATTTTCTTTATACTAATGGATACTCTTCACCTTTTACTCTTCTGTACTAACTCCAGACTTATCCTTAAAGAACCACAGAGACCATGATCTTGCAATTTAAATCTATATATATATATATATATATATATATATATATATGTATATATATATATATATATATATGTGTATATATATATATATATATATATATATATATATGTATATATATATATGTGTATATATATATATATATAGATATATATATATATATATATATATACAGTAACATCTTTTTATGTACATGACCCTTTACTGTTGTGTTATGTTTACTATACGTACTGTATTTTTATTAACAACAGCTGTGTTATACTTGTACTGTAGCAACATTCTATATTGTACTGTGTGTGTTGGAGCTTTTCTCCCTGGGCCTCTACTGAAAATGGACATGTATCCAGTTAGACTAGCCCGGTCAACAAATGTAAAATAAAATAAACAAAATAAATGCCATTTCTTGCATCATCTGGGAGGTTATGAGAATCCAGCCATGCAAAACTCCTCATAACAGTACCAGTGGCCATAGCATTTGAAGTATCGAGCGAGAGAGAGAGAGAGAGAGACACACACACACACACAGTATACAATGAGTAGTGACTTGAACATTAGAAGAAATTAAATTATTTAAAGCAGATTTTTGTCACAAGAAGAAACTGTAGACAAAACATTCCTTATGCTTTCACATTCAGTTAGGGAAAACCTTAACATATGAGGCTGACAATTCAAAATTCTGAAAAATCAAAGTGGATAAGCATATGCTTTTCTCCATACTTAATAATCTTTCCATCCTTCATAATTTAATAATTCCATCAAAAATGGTAGAATGGAGCAGAAGGATTAACTAGAGCTATAGCTGCTAGGTCACAGTTGTGAAGAGTGTAAAAGACTGGGGAACTTTATACATCCTATCCGCCTTTTTAAGAGCAGTTGGCTGACTGTCAGGAAAAAGTACAGTTGTGTACACTTACCATAAATGTAGATGTTCGAGCTTATTCACTGTTGCAGTCATCACATTTGGGTTATCCCTGCCAGGGTAGCCCTCGGCCAGCCCGAATACCAGAGGCTTAGTATTTCTGCGTCGGTTGCTGTCGCTTAAGGACTAACGTCAGTTTGTCAGTAGTATAAAGTAAGGCAGCCAATGCCATTACATCAGTTTTTCTTGCCCTAACCTGTCAGGAGCCCCCAAAGTAGGCCAGGTTCTGGTGGAAAAACCCCACCAGTGGAAAATAAATACCAATATGTCCCTTGTAAAGAAAGAAAGCGATTAAAGGCGGCTGGAGGGAGGGAGGGAAACCAGGACTGCAACAGTGAATACAGTTGAAGATCTACATTTATGGTAAGTGTACACAACTGTACTATGTTCTTTGTGTTTCACTGCTGCAGTCATCACATCTGGGTAGATTCCCAAAGCTGAGGAAATGGGTGGACACAGTCAAGGGAACAAGGGGCTGGCTAGGATGCTCTGCAAGACTACAGAGGCAAACCCCGCCCTGGATTTGGAAAAGAGAGGCAGGTGGTAATGCTTGGTAAAAGTGTGAACAGATGTCCAAGTGGCAGCATCAAGGATGTCCCTGGTGGGGAATCCTCTTAGAAAAGCTGCAGAGGTGGAAGCTGCTCTGGTGGAGTGTGCCCTGACCCCCTTGGGGGGAGGCTTTCCATGCTGTTTGTAGCAGAAATGGATGCAGTGTGCTATTCATTTGGAAATGGTTTGCTTGGAGATAGTTTTCCCTTCTGCCTCTGTAGCAACGCTAACCAGCAATTGATCAGACTTTCTGAAGGATTTAGTCCTGTCCAAATAGAATCTGAGCTGTCTGTGCACATACAGAGACTGGATAATTCTTTCCCCTTAACTTGGGGATTAAGAAAGAAGGTGGACAGATGAATGGATTGGTTGTGACCCCCACTGGACACCACCTTGGGCATGAAGGATGGGTTAGTTCTGAGGATACCCTGTCTGCATGGAAGATAATGGTTTCCACAGCCATGAGTGCTTGCAGCTCAGCGACTCTTCTGGCTGAAGTAATGGCCAGAAGGAAAGCTGTCTTCCAGGAGAGAAATTTTAGCTCTGCAGAAGAAGCTGATTCGAAAGGGGGCAGGGTCAGCTTTTCCAAGACAGAGTTAAGGCCCCAAACTGGTGTTGGTGCCCTTCTGGGGGGCCTCAAGTTGCTAGCTCCTCTGAGGAACCATTTGATCAAGGGGTATGAGATAAGGGGCTGCTCAGTGGGAAAATGAGCAAAATAGCAGAGGCATGAATTTTTATAGAGGAGAAAGAGAGACCACTGTGTAGTAGGTCAGCTAAGTAATCCAGGATGAAAGGGATGGAGGGCTGTGCTGTATTGGCTCCCTTAGCCTGGATCCAGGTGCAAAACCTTTTCCATTTATTTGCATAAGACCTTCTGGTGCTAGGGTGCCTGGCCTCACGGATAACATCCAGAACCTGTTTACTTAGAATGGCAGATTGGTTCGGGGTTAGGGAATAAGCCAAGCTGCCAAACTGAGTGTCTGCAATTTGGGATGCATGAATTCCCCTTCCCTCTTGGTCAAGAGGGAATCTGAGGAAGATGACATGGAAGCAGTGGGGACAGGCTGCGCAGCAAGTGGTACCAATGTTGTCAGGGCCAGTCTGGAGCTATAACAATGGTCATTGTTTTTTCCTCCCTTATTTTGAGCAGTACCCTGGGGATGAGAGGTAGGGGAGGAAAGGCATAGACCGATAGACTGACCCAGGGGAAGGACAGGGTATCCACTTTCCAAGCCATGCAGTGATGTGCAGAGGGATTTCCTGAGGGCTCCATTGGCCCTGTATGCACCTGCCGCCCAGGTGTGCATCCCAAGTGAAGTCTGATGCATCTGTGGTGAGGGTCTGGGTGGCAGGGGTTGTGGAGAAGGGCAGTTCCTTGTTGTGGGAGCATGCTGTTGCCCACCAAAAAAATTCCTTTCTGAGGCAAGGAATTATAGGTAGAAGAGTTTCCAGGTCTTGAGAGTGTTGACACCAAAGGCTTTTTAGGTACCACTGAAGTTTACTCATGTGCAGTCTGGCACATGGAATGAGTAGTATGCAAGATGCCATGAACCCCAGAGCTTGCAGGATCTTCCTCGCAGATAGCTGGGGCTTAGTGGCTAGTTAAGAGAAGTAGGTTGTTCAGGGAAATTTGTTTATCAGGTGTAAGGAATACCATCTGGGATGCTGTGTCCAGACTTGCTCCCTCGAAGATTATCCTTTGGGTGGACACCTGTTTGGATTTCTTTTTATTGATTGTGTATCCTAGGGAGGTTAGTAGTGTCTTTACAAAGGCCAGGTGCTTGAGCAGCTTTTCCTGGCTGGCTGCCTGAATAAGGCAGTTATCTAAGTATGGGTAAATTTGAATTTTTCTTTGTCTGCAAAAGGCAATGGCCAGAGCCAGACATTTTGTAAAAACTCTGGGAGCAGTAGATAAGCCAAAGGGAAGCACAGAGAACTGAAAGTGTTGAGACCCTGCCCTGAAGTGGAGATATTTCCTGCATGACTCCCTGATGGGAATGTGGAGGTAGGCCTCTTTAAGATCTAGGGTGGCTAGTCAAGTGTCCTTGGAGAGCATGGGTAGCAGCTGCTGGAAGGTGAGCATTTTGAATTTTGGGATCACTAGGAAGGTGTTTAGAATTGATAGATCAAGGATGGGGCACCAGGTGCCCTCTTTTCTGGGCAGCAGAAAATGTCTGGAGTAGAAGCCTTTGCCTATCTGTTCTGCAAGAACATGCTCTACTGCTCTCATAGAAAGAAGGGAAAGGATTTGCTTTTGAGCCTCTGCCCACTGATTTTGTGGTAAATCTGGAACCCTTTTGGGGTTAGAAGGGTATGGAAGGAAAATTTGTATCACAGAGACACAATGTTCAGAACCCATTGGTCCTTGGTTATGGTGGCCCAGGTGCTTGAGTGAAATGAGAGTTTTGGTCCTAGGGTAAGTGAAGGTGGGCAGAGGGTGGGGGAGGAGGTGAGTCACTGAGTTCTTACACAAGGGGGTGGCTTAGAACTCCCTGGTTTTGAAATGGAGGTAGTCCAATACTTAGATCTCTCAATTCCCTGGGGCTGCTGTCTGGGGGGGGGGTCTGTTCCCATGGGGCCTAGGCTGGGCTGGTTTACTCGGAGCAGGAAAGGACCTGTGCTTGGAGGGGCAATGCCTGCTGAACTTGTAAGAAATCCTTAACTGTTTGCATAGATTTTGCTTTTTCTTCTATCTTTTTTAAGACCTCTTCTGCCTTAGTGCCAAATAAGTTATCTTTGTGCAAGGGGGCATCCAACAATTTAGATTTGACATGGTCTGGCAGGGGTTGTTCCTTAAGCCTTCTAATGACAGATACAGTGACTGCTGCCTGTAAGAAGCTTCTAGGGCATCAAAACCGCAGTGCAAAGTGTGTTTAGTTACTTGGCTAGCAGAATGCATTAAATCTTGTAAATCTTTAGATTCTGCCCAAGCAGGAAGGGAAGACATTTTTTGTTTAAAGAGTTCCAGGGTATGTTGCTGAATTTTCAGCATATGGCACTAACAATTTAGTGCCCTGACAGCAAGAGTAGCTGAGGTGTATACTTTTTTTACCCCATCTGTCCAATGCTCGGGAATCCCTGTCTGAGGGTGTGAGATTCTTAGCAGAGGTTGCTTTAATCCCTTTTGACCCTTGAGAAATGACCTCAGGGTCAGCTGTTGGATTTTTAAAAAGATATTTGTGTGAGTCAGGGACTCTGTAGTACATGTCTGGTTTTCTGGGAGCAGGAGGTAGGGCGTCAGGAGTCAAACTGGATTTAAGGAAAACATCATCCACAACATCTAGGACTGGAGGGATGGCCAAGGGTCTGTGTCTATGAATTCCCTGAGTCTCTTTTTAGACTGAGGGTAGTCCTGACTCTCCGACTGGAAATGCTCTCTTAAGGTATGCAGGGTCTCCTGAAAGGCAAAATCCTCTGGGGGAGAGGCTGAAGGAATGGAGTCCTCTGCATTAGAATCCTCATAAGTGGAGAGGGGTTTGCATGTCTATATAGTCAGACACATCTGATTCTTCTGACTCTTGTTCAGACAAAACTACAAGGGACAGATCTCTTTAACTTTTTGAGGGTGTAGCCTGGGTTCCCCTGATCAGCATGATAAAGTTTTTCGCCATTTTAAGCATTTGAGACTGAGGCAAGTTAGCAGGTGCCAGAGAGTGGGTCGTCGGTTTCTTGGGTGTGGTTGGAACCCTTGGCCTAAGAAACTTGGTAGTTTTTGAAAGAACGGTAGTCGCGAAAGAAGACGTCCGTTTGTGTCGCGATTCAGTAGTGCAAAGGACTTCCTCGGAAGCCACTGCTTGCTCAGCGACTCCGGATCCATCCAAGGTACAGAAGACCACAGGATCCTTAGTCGAAGAGTTTTGTGGCATACCAGACTCCGAAAGGGTTTTGGTAGTGGCCTGCGAATCAACAGAAGTGGGTATTAGGGGCTGCGAAAGCGCTTCACTGAGTACCGGAGGACTGACGACTAGCTTAATGGAGCTTAAGCTTGTCGTCAAGTAGGTTTGGATCTGTGCGGTCTGTCTCTGTCTTTATCTTTACGATTTTTCAGAATATCTGCTGTCGGATGGCTTACCGAAGCCATATTGGAATTTGAAGAATGTAAACAAAAATATCTGGCTACAATAAGGGCCAGACAATGGATAGTTCTGGTGTTGAAAAAAGCACAGAAGCGGCAACGGAGGACGTTGTGGTCTGAGCCTAAACTAATGAGGCAGTAAGATTGAAATCTCGGTGTGGTATTTGCTTTCCACAGTCGAGACGATTGTTAACTTTTTCTGACATCAGTTAGTGCAAGAAAAAAGGATCCCCAACGGGGTACTTAGCTTTAGAAGACTTCAACTTCAATTTGAAAATGAAAACTCAGGTAGCTGTCGACTGGCACTCGTGCGAACTGCTTCTGCTTCGGGCTCCACGGCAAGAAAGACTGATGTAATGGCATCGGCTGCCTTACTTTATACTACTGATGACCTGACGGCAGTCCTCAAACGACAGCAACCGACACAGAAATACTAAGCCTCTGGTATTTGGGACGGCTGAGGGCTACCCTGGGAGGGATAACCCCAAATGTGATGACTGCAACAGCGAAACATGAAGAACTTCTGGAAGCAGTAAAGTACAGTTTTGTACCTACCATAAATGTAGATGTTCGAGTGTACACCCTGCTGCAGTGGGTTATCTTGTCGGCATGAATTCCAAAGTCTTGGTCCGGCATCGGTTGCTAACGCTTCTTCCCTGACGTCAGTGCGCCAGGGGTATATATGATGCATCCTACACCATTTTCTTCAGTTTTTCTTGCCCCAGATGTCAGGTGCCCCCAAAAAGGTGGTCAGTAATTAGTACCAATCTAAGAAATTTAGCACAAACACAACATCCCTCCAGCTATAAGCAAATACATCAGAAAGTTATTGTAAAGATTTAGTTAGTTAGTCAGAGAGGATGGAGGGAGGGTAACCTGGACTGCAGCAGGGTGTACACTCGAACATCTACATTTATGGTAGGTACAAAACTGTACTATGTTCATTGTGTTACCCTGCTGCAGTCATCACACTTGGGTAGAATCCCAAAGCTTAGGATGGGAGGAGGAGTCAAAGAGGGTTAGAGGAGGCTAGAAGGCCCTGCAGAACTGCAGTGGCGAAGCCAGCTCTAGTCTTAGAGTAAAGTGGTAGTGTTTGGTGAAGGTGTGTACTGAACTCCAAGTTGCAGGTTCCAAAATATCCTTGGTTGGCACCCCCCTGAGGAAGGCTGTAGATGTAGCTGCTGCCCTGGTAGAGTGGGGCCTTATGGTAGCAGGAACTGGTTTTCCATGATGGTTATAGCAAAAATGAATGCAATGTCCTATCCATTTGGAAATGGCCTGTTTTGATATAGCCTTCCCTTGTGAAGCTGCAGCATAGGATACAAAGAGCTGGTCAGATTTTCTGAAAACCTTAGTTTTATCCAAGTAGTAACGAAGTTGCCTGTGAATGTCCAAGGAATGAAGGAGTCTTTATCCTTTGTTCTGTGGATTTGGAAAGAAGGTGGGTAAGTGGATGGTTTGATTTAAAGCCACACTGGATACCACCTTAGGCATGAAGGAAGGATTAGTTTGTAGAGAAACTCTGTCTTGATGGAAAATGAGGTAGCATGTGAGTGATGACTGCAACAGCGAAACATGAAGAACTTCTGGAAGCAGTAAAGTACAGTTTTGTACCTACCATAAATGTAGATGTTCGAGTGTACACCCTGCTGCAGTAATCACACTTGGGTTATCTTGTCGGCATGAATTCCAAAGTCTTGGTCCGGCATCGGTTGCTAACGCTTCTTCCCTGACGTCAGTGCCTAGGGTATATATGATGCATCAAACGCCATTTTCTTCAGTTTTTCTTGCCCCAGATGTCAGGTGCCCCCAAAAAGGTGGTCAGTAATTAGTACCAATCTAAGATATTTAGCACAAACACAACATCCCTCCAGCTATAAGCAAATACATCAGAAAGGTATTGTAAAAATTTAGTTAGTTAGTCAGAGAGGATGGAGGAGGGTGGACTGCAGCAGGGTGTACACTCGAACATCTACATTTATGGTACGTACAAAACTGTACTATGTTCATTGTGTTACCCTGCTGCAGTCATCACACTTGGATAGAATCCCAAAGCTTAGGATGGGAGGAGGAGTCAAAGAGGGTTAGAGGCTGAAGGCCCTGCAGAACTGCAGTGGCTGCCAGCTCTAGTCTTAGAGTAAAGTGGTAGTGTTTGGTGAAGGTGTGTACTGAACTCCAAGTTGCAGGTTCCAAAATATCCTTGGTTGGCACCCCCCTGAGGAAGGCTGTAGATGTAGCTGCTGCCCTGGTAGAGTGGGGCCTTATGGTAGCAGGAACTGGTTTTCCATGATGGTTATAGCAAAAATGAATGCAATGTCCTATCCATTTGGAAATGGCCTGTTTTGATATAGCCTTCCCTTGTGAAGCTGCAGCATAGGATACAAAGAGCTGGTCAGATTTTCTGAAAACCTTAGTTTTATCCAAGTAGTAACGAAGTTGCCTGTGAATGTCCAAGGAATGAAGGAGTCTTTATCCTTTGTTCTGTGGATTTGGAAAGAAGGTGGGTAAGTGGATGGTTTGATTTAAAGCCACACTGGATACCACCTTAGGCATGAAGGAAGGATTAGTTTGTAGAGAAACTCTGTCTTGATGGAAAATGAGGAAAGGTTCCACTGCCATTAGTGCCTGAAGCTCTGAGACTCTTCTGGCTGAAGTTATTGCTAGCAGCAGGGCAGTCTTCCATGATATAAACTTTAGATCAGCAGAGAAAGCTGGTTCAAAGGGAGGTATCGTAAGTTTTTCCAGAACAAAGTTGAGGTCCCAGGATGGTGTAGGTGCTCTCCTGGGGGGCCTAAGATTTTTTGCCCCTCTGAGGAACTGCCTTAGAAGTGGATGTGAAAATAAGGGTGGATCCGTGTTGTAGTGGGCTGAAATAGCTGAGGCGTGGATTTTAATAGATGAAAAAGAAAGTCCTTTGTGCAACATCTCAGTTAAATACTGAAGAATCAGAGGCATGTGAGGCTGAAGGGTATTTTGGCCTTTAGCTTGGTTCCAGGCGCAAAACCTTTTCCATTTGTCCGAGTAGGCCTTCCTGGTGCTGGGCCTCCTAGCTTCCAGAATAACATCCATAACTGCTTGAGGAAGAGGAGCTGGCTGGGTGCTCAGGTGATTTGCCATGCAGCCAAATTTAAGGTTTTGAGCTGGCTGTGTAGAATCTGATTGTCTTGCTGTGTGAGCAAATGGGCAATTTGTGGTAAAATCCAAGGTGGGCCCTGGGCCATATTCCTTAACAGTGGGTACCAGTGCTGGCTGGGCAGTCTGGGGCTATGAGTATCATTTGTGGTCTCTCCTTTCTGACTTTCAGAAGCACCTTTGAGAGAAGGGGCAATGGAGGGAAGGCATATACTGTCAGGTTTTTCCAACTGAATGAGAGTGCGTCCACTTTCCAAGCCTGATGGTGAAGTGTCCTTGTACAAAATTTTGTTAGCTGATAGTTTTGGGGGCTGGCAAACAGGACTATGTCTGGGTGGTCCCATTTTTGAGTTATCATTGCAAATACTTGTGGATCCAGTTTCCACTCGTGGGGATCCATGATGTTTCTGCTGAGGTCGTCTGCCAATGTGTTCTTTTTGCCTGGCAGGAATTGAGCTTGTAGCTGAACTTGGTAAGCCAGTGCTGTGTTTCACAAGGTCATTGCTTGCCTGCATAGAGGGTAGGAGTGTGTACCCCCTTGTTTGTTTATGTACCACATTACTGTGGTATTGTCCGTCCTTATTGTAAGCTGTCCTGGATGTAAGGGTTTCTTGAAGGCTGTCAGAGCATTCTGTACAGCTAGCATCTCTTTTTGATTGATGTGCAGATTCCTTTGATCTGCAGTCCATATGCCTTGAACGCACTGTCCTGCCATGTGTGCCCCCCAGGCATAGTCCGATGCATCTGTTGTCATAGTTTGCCTGGCAGGGGGCAAGGTGAAAGGCTGACCCTTGTGTAGGTGACATGCCTGTGACCACCATAGAAACTCTTGTTGAAGGCAGGGAATGAGAGATATCATTGTGTCCAAGCTGTGGCTGTGTTGAGACCATATGCTTTTTAGGTACCACTGTAATTTCCTCATATGCAGCTTTGCAAATGGTATTAGTAGTATACAAGATGCCATGAAGCCCAAGGCCTGCAGAATTTTTCTTGCAGGGAGTTGGGTCTTT
Source organism: Protopterus annectens (assembly GCF_019279795.1). Lineage (NCBI taxonomy): Eukaryota > Metazoa > Chordata > Ceratodontiformes > Protopteridae > Protopterus > Protopterus annectens. Next base: position 481,742,437 of record NC_056741.1, on the reverse strand, counting down.
GTTGCCATTGTTTTGAAATATTGAGTCAGTTGTAGTTGTTTGTCTGATCTTACCAATGAGATAAAAGATGAGTGGTCTGAGGCATGACTAATGGCTACAGCAGAGTCACCCTTCTGCAGCTGAGGCAAACTGCTAGCCTGCTGTGGTAGCAAAGGCTGTTTGCTTAATTTAGTTTCTTTTTGTGGCTGTAAGAAGGACCAACTGTAAGACTGACAGATTATTACATGGTCAAAATGAAAATGGTACCTTTTCCCAAGGAAAACAAGCAGAAAATGCCAGTAAAAACAAAAAGACTTTAAAAGTCACTTTTTTTCACAAAGTCAACCCCACAAAGTGTCTTCATTTCTCCATAGAAAAAATGTTTTTCAGTTAAATAACTTTAAACTGAAAGGAAATATAAGAGTACTCGTGTTTAGAAGTACAGTGTTGTCTTGGGACAGTCCATTAAAACACAACCCCCTCCCTAGCTTTAAAATAACTTTCCATTCAGCCTAACACAGCTCATGGGTGATTTTTAACTACTCCTCCATAAACTGGGAAACATGTTCGACTATTAAAATGCAGGCTCAGAGATTCCTAGACTTTGTTAATGGAAATGCTCTGGAACAGCTGGCCTGCACTCCCACTAGGGGTTCAAATATCCTTGAAATCCACAAACATGGGGAGCATTTCACCCCACCCCCATTGTAATGTCCTCATTGGTAAGATCAGATTATAAATCAAACTCCTTTGAAATAAATGTAATCGCAGAACCCCCATCAAACCCTAAAAGCCTAAAGAATTTTTCCAAGGCAAATTACCTTCTATTAAGTGATTGCAGTGGCAATTTAAAGCTTCCCCTAACCTCGAAAATATGTTGGCCTATGCAGAAGTATACACAAATGCCCTGTACAACCACTTAAAAAATGCATAGAAATGGCAATCCAGGTCCAGCCAGAAAAACAAGTCACCCTGATAGACCCCTGGCATAAACAGGCTATACAACAGAAGGAAAAAAAATCCGGCCTAGAACTAAGAGGGAGGGTGCACAATGGAGAGAAAAAAACAACCACCATTAGTCCCAACAGGCAAATCAGGGAACTAGTCAAATCATGAAAAGCCAAACACAAGATTAGTATAGCCTTCCAGGCAAAAGATAACCACAAACCATTCTTTAGTTATGTCCGAAATCTTAAGGAAAACACTCAACAAAGTGTTGAGTTGGCTGTACAAGGCACTACCTATACTCAGCCAGAAAAAATAGCAAACCTGCTGGCTGACAAACTCAGCTCAAATTTCACCCCCGATGAAATACCCCATCATTCCTCTGCCTGTTATTGCAAAAGAACAGGTCATCACTGTACTCTACAAAGATAGGAACACAGCATCAAAGGGCCCTGACAGAATCTCAGGGTGCCTATTAAATAGCTTGAAACAAGACCTAGCAGATCCACTTGGATTACTATGTAACCACAGTCTCCAAACAAGCTTTGTCTCAGTAGAGTGGAGGACAGCAACAGTTATCTCTCTGCACAATGGGTGACCATCAACGGTCCCAGGAAACTGCTGACCCATAAATCTGACTAGCTTCATAAGCAAGGCTATGGAAAGGATAACCATGTAACTGACTAACAATAACATAGGAAATCTCTGGACTATAAGACCCGACCCAATTTGCTTTCATCAAGAGCAAGTAATGTCTGCCCAATATGGTGGACTTCTTTGAGAAGGTCACCAAGGCCATGGATGAGGAGTCCCTGCATACCACCTATCTTGACCTGGCCAAGGCATCTGACGCAAAACCCCGTTTGGGTATTACAGATTAACCCACAAAATTGGACATTAACTTCTACATCACCAGATGGATAGCCAAATGGCTCACATATAATGCTCAGGGCTCAGTGCTGGGCCCTCTTCTAGTTTGGGATATACTTATCAGATGTCAAGACAAATGTAGATGGCCTTTGGATGACCAAGCTTGCTGATGACTGCAAGTTAGGAGCAATCACTGACTCCTCAAATGATGTTAATATCCTACAGAAAGGACTGACACAAACTAATGACGGGTATCACAGCCATGCCTTCAAACTAAATGTGAAGAAGTGCATAACACCACCCTTTAAGAAATCCAAAACCCCATGCAAATTACAACATGGATAGCACCCCCCCCCAAGAGTGGACTTAGTGATGGGAAATCTGGGTACACATATATAGCAATCTGAACTTTGACCACCATGTGTCCATGGTGGTGAGGAAAGCCTTCTATATGGCTCTGCTTATAAGTAAGGGCATGGCATCCAGATTGAAGGATGTCACAGTACCACTGTACTTGGCTCTCATCAGACCAATAATTGAGTACAATGCACTCTATAGCATGTACCTTGCCAGGCACCTGCAACAGTTGGAGCATCCTCAGAGGTTTCTCACCAGAAAAATGCAGGATATCATCAACATGTCATATGCCAACAGATTAAAAGCTCTATCAGTTTCCCACTGATTACTGAGGGATGATCTATGCCTGACCTACAAAAGTAAGTCTGTGACCCAGCCCTGATGAAATGTAGCATATCTGCAAAACTGCAAGAGGTTTACTTGCTCCAAGGATCTAAACCTGATCTCTGACATAAAGATATCATGCTGCAGAGACAGATGTGTGTCCCAGAGACTGCCCCTCCTCTGGAACAGGCTTCCTATTCATATGAACCAGAGTCCTTCCCTGACCATCTTCAAGTGTAATCTGGACCAATGGATCTAAAATCGCAAATTCACTCTTGGGGTGGGGCCCATGCCTCTCCTGGACAGAGGGAGTCTGTAAAAATTGTCAAAATCCTGCTTTCTCGTCCTTTTTATCACTCCCCTAGGGACAGAAAAGTGGGTAAAACTTGCTTGGGTTGTAAAGGCTCTTGAGCCATTAGCCTGGTAATCTACTATGAACCTATGAAGCCAAAGACTTGTGCCTGTGACTGACAGAGCTGCTTTCTCTCTTACCTACTCCATTTTTCTGTTTTAAGAAATCTGCTTGGCCTAGGGTTTTTCTTCTGTGTGAGAGGTAGACTTAAATTATCTAGGGTGCACATTTGATGCATTTTTTCACTGGTTAATTGTCCCTTGAGTGATATTTAAATGCACAGTGAATTTCTGGCCCTTTGTCTTTTGCCGAAAAGACTTCAAGCCTGCATAAACTAAAGCACTGCTGGTGATTCCCTGCTATTGTTTCTCCACTCACCCTCCCCTTCGCTGATGTGCTTTAAACTTGGTGATTTTACGATTCCCACCCATACTGTAATTTGAGAATTATAAGCTCCTCCATTTATAAACTACTGTTGATAATACTGAATTATTTATTTGCTTTTCCTTGTGCCTGCATTGAAAAAGTTCATTTTGTTTCTCATTGTCTGTTCTACTGATTTACTTGATCTGAATTCATTTTCTAGCTAGCTGTTGGACAAAGTAGTGTATTATACCATGACCCCCCCATTAATATTCCAAAACGTGCATGCTGATTGGTCAGCGTGCATGTTTGCAAATAAACTTATACTAATGGAAAAGGAAAAGGTCCCGTGCTTTTTCTTAGTAGTATATCTCTTTCTGCTTGTCTCGCTATGTTAAAGGAGTTTAACATAGCGAGGAGTTAAAAAAAAACGGAGATCTCCGTTGCTTATTTTAAACTTCATCTCGCTGTTAAACCCATTTAACATAAAAACAAAAGCAGCGGGAGAGAGATCTCCTCTTTCTGCTTTTTTCAAAGCTGTCTGACTGTTAAACCCATTTAACATAGCGAACAGTAAAAGCAACGGAGATCTTGCTTTCTCGTTGTTTTTGCCCACAACCTCTGATGTACTGCGAGCAGCACGCATGCGCAGTACATCAGGACTGCCACAGAATACCAGACAGCTGCCATTATTTAAGAAAAGTAATTATTTTTTTTCTTAAATAATGTCATTGTATAATAGCAATAACCACTTCTGGGTGTGGGTAATGCTGGATTTACCCACAGATGGCTTTGTTTGGCCACTCGGGCTTCGCCCTCGTGACCAAACCACACCAACTGTGGGTAAATCCAGCATTACCCACACCCAGGCATGGGTTATTGCTATATTATTACACTCTAGTAAGCACTTGCTTTTCATCAAGAGGTCAGTGGATTTTCTATCTAGTGCACAGAGATGTAGCCTGATCTGTTTAGGTTGGGAAACACTTCAGATTTCTGCATCGAAAAGATAAGTGTACTTTGTGTCTCTATTGCACTTTTTAAATTGCTCTTTATTTGCTCACTGCATTTTTTTCTGCTTTTTACTGTGGTGACTACATATTTTCTGCACTTGTTTTCAAATATATTTTCAGCCTAGACAGCATAGTCTAGATTCAGACCTGCTTTTGTTACACTCAAGCAGTAAACCAAGCATCTTACATTAAGAAAGCATCCCCTGCACCCTTGTGGCAAAGAAATGTAGATCCAGCCTTGTTTGAGCTAGGGATTGCTGGAGCAAGGTTCACTGTGCACTTTTCTATTGGTAGATTAGTTTAAAAATGTTTAATTTTGCCTATATTTAAAGCCTCGCATTTGTTTCTCACTGTGCATGACCAATGGGGGATTAACAATGTCCTTTACAGATGAAAATGCTTTGAAACAATTTTTCCCTAGACAACTGTCACTGGACCCATCAATCTTCTATGTTGCACTAAAGGCAACTCGGTTGCTCATTGAGCAATGCTGCCACACCTACAATCCACAACCCTCATTTAAGAATCCTTGGTAGTTCCAGCACAAAAAATGGTCAATATAGCCCACGCTTTTCCCTAACAGCTTGGTAGTCCTTGTGCAAAAAGTGGTCAGTCTAGCCCACTACTTCCACTAATAGCCCATACGGTAAAATCCTGCTCTAATGGACAAACAGTTTCCCATCATTTCTCTAGCCAGCCTGACTGACATGGGAATACTGTACCACACCGGATGAAACACATTGCCCTCCAAAACACCCACTATCACATCTCTCACATAAAAACACAAACCACACACCCACCTTCCCAGATGCTCTCAATAGCAATTTATCCAAACATCAGAGACCTCCAAGACAGAAATGCACTCAACCACCACAACACAGCACAAACCACAGGACACATAGCTCTCCTCCACAGTGTGCCCCTCAACCTAAGCCCCGAAGGCTAAACACCTTGCCCAATACACTAATCATAGGTGACTCAATAGTGAGGCACACAGATGTCCCACTCATGTCCCACTCACTAGGTTGAATAAGGAGAAGGTAACAGTAAGCTGTCTATCAAGTGCCAGAATCCGACACATAACACACCTACTCATGTCACTCCACAACAAGTATGACTCTGTCATTGTCCATGTGGATGTGAATACCTGAAACGCACCTCCCTGGACTATATGAAAAGAGACATGGTGGAGTTTTCGGATTATGTGGCCCAGGCAGGTATGACTCTAGCCCTGAGCAGTATCTTACCATCACCCAGAATGATACCGCAGTACAAACAACAAATGACTGACTTCAACAATTGGCTAAGTTTCTGGTGTCATTCTAAGGGGATCCAGTATCTGTCTGCTTGGGATGACATGATTGACAGACCTCGATGCTTTGCCAGAGATGGGCTGTATCTGTCACCCCAGATTTTCCGGGTACTGGCTAAGGCTCTTGCCACCCCTATAGTGCAATTTTTAGGTGGTGTTCCAAAGACCAAATTACAACCACAACAGCTATAAATAAATGCAATCTGAGGGTCATGCTGCTCAATGCTAGAACTCTAAATCTCAAGATGCATGTCTCAAAATAGAGAACGACATTTGTGCTGTAACACAGACCTGGTTTAAAGCGGCAGAAAGCACCCCTGCACTACCAGGCTATAAATCATTCCACACCTTTTGGCACCAAAACATGGATGTAGTTCCAAAGGCAGTGGTATCTTCATATTCATAAAGGATATGCACATCTCCAGACTAGTAGCCCAGCATAACGCATCTGAGATATTTCAGGTACAACTAACATTGGGTTAAGATGGTGATCCAGGTCATAGCCTGCTACAGGTCCCCAACCATGTCCCTAGACTCTCATTCCACGTTCCTGAGCACCCCGGAATCTATCAAGGTCCAACTCAACACTCTCATACTAGGAGACTTCAACTACTCCTCCATCAACTGGGAGAATTACTCAAAGCACCAATACACTGGCCAGCGCTTCCTGTAATTTATCACTTTCAATGCCCTCGACCAGCTCATTTTGACCCCCACTAGAGGAAGCAACATCCTTGACCTGGTTATTACTAACATGGGCGACCATTGCTCTACACCAGTAGTCAATCCCTCATGGTCAGATATGACCATAAACTAATCACCATGGAAATCCACATCTCACCCACATCCCCCACAAAGGTAAGCACCTTGAAAATTTCTCCAAAGCTGACTTTGGCCTCCTAAAAACAGACGTGGCTAACTTCACAATGGAAAATAGCTGCATGACCGCCAAATCATACACCAATGCACTGTATGAACATGTACACAAATGCATGGAACTAGCCATACCCAACAGAACCAAGACGATCTCTTCCAAAAAAAGGAAGCCAATCTGGTAGTCCCCTGCCATTAATAAACTCTACAACAGAAAGAAAAAACTGCTGCAGAAAAAAGTGAAGTCCCAAGACTGGTAAAACTCCATTATTAGTCTCAACAAAAAGTTGAGACCTCTTATCAAATCCTCTAAAGCCAGCTATGAAGGCAGAATTGCCGCAGATACTAAAAACAATCACAAAGCCTTCTATAGTTATATCAAGAACCTCCACAGCAATATCCAGATGTGCTCCGAGTTACTGCACAATGGTACCTCCTATACTGAGCCAACAAATATTGCCAACTTATTGGCTGACAGATTCAGTGCCAACTTTACCCCTCTCTCTTCCCCCTAAAGGACCAATCACAATACCAGATAAATGCCAGGCACCCAGCATTACTGTAGCACAGGTTATAGCTGCATTGTCCAAGGCCAAGAATACAGCTTCCATGGGACCCGATAATATCCCTGGCTGTATTCTTTATGAACTACAAAGCAAATTAGCACCACATCTGTGTGCCCTGATCAGTCACAGCCTCACCTCAAGCTTTGTTCCTACCGAATGGCACACTGCTACAGTCATCCCTCTCCATAAAGGTGTTGCAACTACACACCCTGGGAATTACTGCCCCATTAGCCTGACGAATCTGATATGTAAAGCTATAGAGCGCATCATCATGGACCTGATTAACAAAGACATAGGAAATCTCCAAACTCTAGACCCCATGCAATTTGGCTTTGTGAAAGGGAGATCATGCCTGCTCAACCTGGTTCAGTCACCAGGGCTGTGGATGAAGGTAAGGCAGTGCATACAGCCTACCTCGATCTGGCCAAGGCCTTTGATCCCATTCCTCACTCGGGAATTATTGATAAACTCACCAAACTAGGCATCAACACCTATATCACTAGGTGGGTTGTAAATTGGCTCACAGACAGAACTCACAGTGTAAAAGTAGTAGACTACAAGTCAGACTGTCGACCAGTCACAAGTGGAGCCCCACAGGGATAGCTCCTGTGTCCTCTCCTGTTCGGCATTTACTTCTCAGAAGTCCAGGCCAACACAAAGGGACTCTGAATGACCAAGTTCACAGGCAACTGCAAGCTGGGAAGCATTATTAACTCCCCAAGTGATGCAGACATCTTACAGAAAGGACTCATTAAGACCAATGACTGGTGTCGAAACCATGCCCTTAAGCTTAATGCCAACAAATGTGTTATCATCCCCTTTGACAAAAACTCAGTTCCCAATAATTACCACATCGATGGGAGCCCACTGAAGACATCATAAGAGATCTGGGGACGCAACTTGACAGCAACCTCTCCTTCTACCACCACATTGCCACTGTGGTCAGAAAGTCCTTCTATGTGGCATATCGCATTACCAAGGGTTTTGCATCCAGGAAGAAAGAGGTCATTGTCTCACACTACTCTTCCCTCATTAGACCAATCATTGAGTATAACTCCCCATTTGGCATGTACCTCACTAGACACCTGCAATAGCTGGAGAGGCCACAGAAGTACCTCACGAAGAGGATCGTAGGCATTAAACAAATGTCCTACATGGACAGACTCAAAAGACTCCAGCTATTCTCTGTCTCATATCACCTACTTAGAGGCGATCTTTGCTTGACTTACAAAGCCATGTCTGACCCAGCTCTGTTAGAAATGCTACAACTAAAGAAATCTCAATCCCTCCGCATCACATGCTCCAGAGATCACAGCCTCATTACCACAATCAACAGAACATGCTGGAAGGACAGCTTCCTCACCCAGAGACTACCCATGCTCTGGAACAGACTTCCCATACATGTCAAGCAGAGCATCTCGCTGTCCCTCTTCAACAGAAATCTTGATGAGTGGATGGGTAATAGAAAGTTCACCCTGGGGATCACTCCAATGGCACTACTTGATAGAGGCACTGGGAACTAACGATACCAGGGCACTTCTATGGGCTAGGCTTGTAAAGGCTCCAGGTCCATTAGCCTAGTACACACCTATGAACCAATGTAGTAATTACCTCATGTATACTGACAACAATTTATTCATACAGCAAACAAATACCCTAGAGATATACGTACACTATGAAACTGGAATCACTTCTCGTGTAACAACAAACCAGATACCAAACAAGTTGTCAATACACACTCTTCACCTCTCACACAAACTAAAGACATGACACATAGATCCACATACATGGAGGTACTCACTAGAAGTCTACCAAAAGTTCAGAGACCTCCCAAATGTAAACAAAGTGCACACACTGTACAATAAATTCCACATGTTCAGACCTCAAAATGCATGTGAAAGACCTAATGGTGGAGGGTATCCATCTTCAATAAACCCATGTACACCTCAAGACTGGTCAAACAGTACGACTCTCTCAAACTACTCCATGTCCAATTGACTCTAGGCAAAATAGCCTACCACATACTTACTATAGGTACTTCACCATAAACCAAGAAAAGCAAACCGCCTACCTGGACTTACTGGAATCACTCTCCATACAGCCCAACACATTAGTCATGGGCAATTTCAACTATCCTTCCATCAAATGGGTGACATATCCGAGTGCAAACATGCTCACCCAGAGGCTCCTGGGCTTTGTTAATTCAAATGTTCTGGAACAGATAGTCTGCACCCCACAAGGGGTTCAAATGCCCTACACAAAGTTACTCCACAACATGGGGAGTCACTGCACTCCGCCATGTGGTGCCTTCCCTGGTAAGGTCACATCATAAAACGGTCTTGTCTGAAGTAACTATTGGAGCCAATACCCCCGCGGAGCAAAAATCTGAAGAACTTTTCCAAAGCTAACTTCAGACTACTAAGCAATGGTATAAAAAATTTATAACCCCCCGCATTCACAAATGATGACTCCTAGGCAGAGATTTCTCAGATGCCCTGTACAAACACTTAAGCAGCTGTATAGACTAGGGCTGTACCTAACCAGATCAAAACCAAGTCCTCCAAAAAAAACAACTCACTCTGGTGGACCTCTAGTATAAACAGTTTATATTAACAAAAGGAAGAAACTGACGCCTAAGAATAAGAGGGAACAGATTCATTAGAGGAAGAATTTCCTCCTCACCTTGAACAAGCAAATTAAAAATCTCATAAAATCCTCTAAAGTTACGTATGAAATTAAAATACTGTCCCTAGCTAAGAATAATCATAAGGCATTCTTTAATTATGGCCAAAACCTAGAAAGGAATGCCCAGCTTTGTGCAGAACTGATAATAAATGATACCACTCATACTGCACCAGAGGAAATTGCCAACCTGCTGGCTGACAGATTCAGTACAAACTTCACCCCCCCTGGCCCCACAGGCCATACCCCCACAGCATATTGGACACCAGTACTCTGTATAGCATCCCTAGGAATCAGGTCTAATCTGCGCTCTCCAAGGCCAAAAACAAGGCCTCAGGGGGACCAGATAACATCCCAAGATGCTTAATAAGCAATCTAAAATGCAGCCTAGCAGCCCCACTTAGTGCTCTCTTTAACCTGAGAAATAGCTTTCTTCCAGCAGAATGGAGAACAGCAACAGTAATCCTCTCATACAAATGGGGACCAACAACAGACCCTAGGAACTATAGACTCATACATCTAACCAGTCTAATCTGTAAGGCCATGGGAAAGAACCATCATGGACCTCATGAATTCATCCTCAAGTCTTGGTGAGTACCTTCACGAGATGGACCCTGTTTTTCAGAAAAAAACACCGAGGTGACACTGATATATAAACTGTATTTATATAGCATATATCATGGACAGAAGTAAGTCAAAAACAAAAAAAGATAGCTGGGTGCACAAAACCCAGGATAAAAAATCTCCAATACTGTTCGGCTCACTGGTGCCAGGACTGAAAAAAAAAACAACAGTGTAAAATCTTCAATATATGGAAACATTCCTACAAAGGGGCCAGGCCAGGCAGACGGGGAGTATGCCCCCCACCGTTGCAGAAAGAAGCAGTCCACAAAAATCACAAAAATTTATTGGCTAAAAAACAGCCATAAAGACAACATAGTGAACTATTGAGGATAAAAAGAAATTATGTATTGTTACTGTGACACCAGTGCACTGGCCCAGTAAGCAAGGAGCCTCACTCCTCACCACTAGCACCAATGAGGGGCGTCCGCATTGGGAGGATAACAAGTACACACACAGTAAAGTACAATTTCCCTTAACAGCACACAGAGATCACAGTTAGCCTGGGGCTTGTTTCTCCCTTTCTCTCCAGATCCCCAATAAGACTCCCCACTGGCAGTTTCTCTTCTCTTTTGCCTGCAGATGTCACAGTTTCTCATTTTCCTCACTCTCTAGATGCCTCAGTCTCTCTGCTGTTTCTATTTCCAAATGCTTGGACTCCAACTCAAGTCCCTTTAGCTCCAGATGGACTTTTAAGTCCTCTGCAGAAAAGCTGAGCTATCCATTCTCTGAGTGTTGTACATCTCCACGGCCAGTCTGATTGTCCTCCAGCCTCAGGTTGCTATTTTTCTGATGCAGCTGTGACCAAAGCTGCAATTTTATTAAGAAAACAGGATCTGAAGAAGGTATGAATAACCAAAAGAGTTGACCACACCTCAGTTTTAAGTATTTTAATAGAGAGAGATTTTAGCTATTTTTGCTTACATTGTATTATATTAATACTGAGAAGGTGCACATTTGTCTATATTTAAAGCTGCAATCATGTCTGCTTTAGTCAGGTTTCCATTCACCAGTCCTTTGGCCTGGCACATCTCAGCCAACTGACTAATTAATTGTCAGATTGCCTGCTCTCCCTGACTAACTAAGCTAACCAAAGAAATAAAACAATTATGATCTGAACTCAATGTTCACTGCGTGGCTGATTTAGAGTACAAAAACACCTTCAGTGATAACTGCACACAAGCTACAGGAATTCACTATCCACATCACTACAAGCCAATTAATATGTGATGTGGCTAACTCACACTGTCAAACAATTAATGCTTGATGTGGATATCGCACCACTGCCAAACAATTAATATGCGACACCTGTGCACTGGCCCAGTAATCAAGGAGCCTCGTTCCTCACTACTAGCACCAGTGAGGGGTGTCCACATTGGGAGGATAACAACTATACACACAGTAAAGTACAATTTATCTTAAGAGCACACAAAGGTCATAGCCAGTCTGGGGCTGGTTTCGCCCTTTCTCTCCAGATCCATAATAAGACTCCCCACTAGCACAGCTATAGGGTTCAGATCTCAGCCAAGCCAAAACTTCCAGTACCCTCTCTGCCCAACCAGCACTTCATGTCCCTGTCCAAGTAGCCCAACCAGCACTTCATGTCCCTGCCCAAGTAGCCGACACATACACACTTTGAGATCTGGTTTACACACACACACGCACACACACTCTCCTGGGGATGACTGGCACAAGTTCACCAGCTATGCCCCCTTCTGCCCAGGCTATAAGGGAGTAATCCACTGCCACAAACTACTCTTATCAGCTACTATAAATGCTCTTACCAAAGGGTGTCCAATTCCACTGTATAATATTACTATTATCCAAATAACAACTGTAACCCAGGGCTAAGCCTGTTGGAGTGGCTTATACAGTATCACCAAATACATGCAAGTACTTTGACAGCTTAAATTAGCTCTACACAAAACAGCCACAGTTGAAAGCTTTAAAATATTTAATAATAGTTAATCAAAACAAAAGCAATAGGGTGGCCACGGTGGTGTAGCGGTTAGTGTTGTCGCCTCACAGCAAGAGGTTCCCTGGTTCGATTCTCGGCTGGGGTGCCTTCTGTGCGGAGTCTGCATGTCCTCCCTGTGGTCGCGTGGGTTTCCTCCGGGTGCTCTGGTTTCCTCCCACATCCCAAAGACATGCAGTAGGTGGATTGGACACTCTAAATTGGCCCTAGGTGTGAGTGTGTGCATGTGTGTGCCTTCTGTGGAAGGTTGGGCACCGGGCTGGCAACTCGACACTGTAAAACTCCACTGCCAATCATGAGCGGACAGATGATCCACTGTGGCGACCCCTAACCGGGAAAAGCCGAAAGAAGAAGAAGAATCAAAACAAAAGACAATACTTATTAACTCAATACAATGACATTAGAGAGTTTAGAAATCACAGGAAAATACTTTAAAACAATACTGTAGGACAGTCTCACATAAATATAGAAAACAGCTAGACTAATCTGTCTATATCTCTACCTCTAAAAGAAATTACTGTTCTAAATTCTGCTTACAGAGCAAAGGCAAAGCACTGGTGAGCTGATGTGTTCAGGTTTAGAACAAAATACAAAACGCTCTTCTTTCTTTCTGAGACGGCCCTTAAATTGATAATACACACTACTGCTTAGTCATTTCAGATTACTTCATTCTTGACACCTCTGCTGAAGTTTCCCAGGCTCACAGAACTCAACATTTTAACATTTCTTTTTGATCTGCTCCTGCCAGGAAGCCACAGCAATAAAAGACACTTTACATGTGAAACCTAGTAATTATCTATGTCTTAAGATGCTTAGTCATTTCAGATTACTTCATTCTTGACACCTCTGCTGAAGTTTCCCAGGCTCACAGAACTCAACATTTTAACATTTCTTTTTGATCTGCTCCTGCCAGGAAGCCACAGCAATAAAAGACACTTTACATGTGAAACCTAGTAATTACCTATGTCTTAAGACAACAGAAAGAATTTCCAAGCCCAGACATCCTGTCTCCTAGCTTAAGTCACACAGTCGTAAATTCTTTACTTATCAGCTTTCTTCTAGCAGGGTGCACTGTGGTTACATTTTTGAAGCTCAGAACTTAACACAGTTTTCTTATATCTGAGAAACAAGCCTGTGGATCATATTAATATTTACAATGACATACAATTATTTACAAAATTCTATCTAGCTAGGCTGGTAGCCTTCACAATCCCACCACCCCCCCCTTGAAGAACTCAAGCTAGTTTTTCAAGTGACCCTTGAGAAACATTGCTTGAGAGGGTTAGTTCTATCTGGATATACCTTACCCCATTCCCTGTCTTGAGAGCCCATCTGCGTTGGTATTGCTAATCCCACTGCGGTGTTGCACTGACATATCATATGCTTGCAACCCTAGGCTCCACCTTAGTAACTTGGCATTTTGCTGGCTGGCTTGATGTAACCATGTTAGGGGCTTGTGATCTGTAACTACTGTGAATTTCCTTCCATATAGATAAGGCTAGACATTCCTTTTCTACAGCTGCATAGCATTCATGCCTTGGCTGAAGCCTACAACTGAGATAAACCATTGGATGCTCTTCTCCTACTGAAGAAATCTAGCTAAGTACAGTCCCCACCCTATGGTTCGAAGCATCCACCTGCATGTGGTAATCTGGACTGGCTAACACAGGGGGTCCTCCCAAAGCTTCTTTAAGCTTCTGGAATGCCTGCTCAAATGCCGTGGTCCACAGTACCGTATCTGGCCTGTTTTACTTTGTAAGGTCTGTGACGGGAGCAACTATGGTATTATAACTGTGGACAAACTTTCTGTAGTACCCTGCTGTCCCTAAGAATGCCCTTATCTGCTTTTTGGTAACAGGTGCAGGCCATGCCTGAATGGCTTCCACTTTGTCAGGTTCTGGCCTGATCTTCCCACCCCACACTCTATGTCCCAAGTAGGAGAACTCTGCCATACCCACCTGATATTTGCTGGGCTTAATGGTCAATCCTGCCCTCTGTAGTCTGCTCAGCACCTCCTTGATATGCTGAAGGTGCTTTGGAAAGGAATGGGTGTAGATGGCAATATCATCTAGGTAAGTAAGGGAAAAATCTCCTGCTGTTGCTGGGATATGATCTACCAGCCTCTGGAAAGTCACTGGGGCATTTTTCATCCCAAAGGGCATCTTTGTGAACTCATACAAGCCAAAAGGAGTCACAAAGGCTGACCTCTCTCTAGCATTGGGAGTCAAGGGCACCTGCCAGTAATCCTTGGTAAGCTCAATGGTGGTAAGATACTTAGCCTCACCCAGCTGCTCTAAGGCTTCATCTTTCCTAGGCATGGGGTTAGCATCTGACTCTGTGAGGCTATTTAATTTCCTGTAGACCACAAAGAAACCGGTGCTGCCATCCTTCTTTCGCATCGGCACCACTGGGGGTGGCCCAGGGACTGTTGAACTCTTGAATCACCCCTAGTTCCAACATTTCCTGTATCTCCTCCCTCAAAGTCTGTCTGACTCTCTCAGGCACGCTGTAAGGGGCCTGCCTTATAGGCTTTTGGGGTCTTGAATCTACCTGGCACTGTACCAGGTGAGTGCACCATGGTGTCTCAGTGAACATGTCCCCAAACTCCTGTAACACTGCTATGATTTCTCAAACCTGGGTAGGAGATAGCTGCTGGAACATTGCTACCCCTTCCACTGAGGTGTCATTCCGAGCCTCACTGAGGAGATCAGTCACCAGATCTCCCTCAGACTCCTGCAATCCACTGCAAATACTCAGCACAAGGGCCTCTATATCATGGTAAGGTTTCATCATGTTAACATGGTACAATTTGTGCTCCTGCCTAGCAGTTACACCATGTAGTTAACATCACTGGCCTTCCTTACCACCTTTTAGGGTCCCTCCCAAGCTGCCCTGCAGCTTGTTCTGTCTGAAAGGAAGGAGAACCATCACCTGCTGCCCTACAGCATACTCTATAGCTCAAGCATTCCTGTCATACTATACCTTTTTTCTGCTGATGGGCTTCTGCCAGGTTCTCTTGGGCCAAGCCCATGAGTTCCCTGAGCCTTCTCTTGAGGTTTAGGACATATGCCACAACAGACAATCCTTGTGAGATTCACACACAACTTCCCACTCATCACGAATTAACTCTAGAGGCTGTCTCACCCTATGCCCATAGCAACTCAAAGGGTGAAAACCTGTGGATTCCTGGAGAACCTCTCTGTAAGCAAACAGATGGGGTAAATATTTGTCCCACTCCCTCTTAAACTGGACTGCAAATGCCCATAGCATGGACCTGAATCCAGAGTTTAACCTCTCAACAAGACCATTAGTCTGGGGATGGTAGGGGGTGGTCTTCAGGTGCTTCACCCCACAGTACTTCCACAGAAAGGCCAGCAGGTCTGACATGAAATTGGTACCTCTGTCAGTCAGCATTTCTTTTGGGAAACCTACCCTGCTGAGAATCTCTAACTAAGCATTTGCCACCTTTTCTGCCTTAATGGATGACAAAACAACTGCCTCAGGGTATCTTGTAGCACAATCTACTACCACTAGGATATATTTTTCCATGTGGAACATTACTCAGAGGCCCCACAGTATCCATAGCTACCCTCTGAAATGGCTCCTCAATCACATGCAAAGGCATCAAAGGAGCTTTCACCTTGTCTCCTGCCTTATCTACCTTTTGGCACTGCTCACAGGATGTGCAGTACCCTGTTACATCTCTGGAATTCCCAGGCCAATAAAAGCTCTGCATAATATGTCTCTCTGTAAGTTTTATGCCCATATGACCTGCAAATGGAACATCATGGGCTATGGTTAGAAGTACTCTAGGCACTACCAACTGCTGTATTCTCTCATCCTCTAGCCTTCCCTGAAAGGTCCACTCTCTATATAGTAAACCTTTGTCCCAGTATACAGATTCCCCCTTCCCTTGAGAATCAGGTGCCTCACTAGCTACCTGCCTCAGGCCTTGTAATGTAGGGTCTGACAGCTGAGCCTGTCTCAACTCTCTCTTTGTAACCCTCCCCAGCTCCCCTTCCACAGGAAGTCTGATAACCTCTGACAGCAGTGCCTCACTGTCAGCCTGGGTACTACTATTTACCTATACCTTTGCAGTCACTCTGTCCAAGGGAACATCAATACCCACAACCAGCTGTGGCTCACCTTCAGTCTTACTGCTACAGGGTAGCTCCTTCCCTGAAGTAACCACGTCACTAGTCCTGGCTGCAAGTATGCTGTCTGTCTGTCTGGGTCTCCCCCAGGCTACCAGACCCACATGCTGGTCTCCAAGCCTGACTTCACGTAACTGCATAAACACACAGCACTGCCTCTACAAAATCCTTCTCTATCAGGACATCTACAGGATGGTAGTCTGGTACCCCTGTTGTCTCAAGACAACCTATTATTAGCATTTTGTTTTTCCCACTTACTGGCTCTCCCACCTTTTGTTCCTCACCTTGCCTCCATGGACATCTACATGCCACATGGGTCCACTGGTTGCATTGAAAACATTTAACCCTAGGTCATGGACATGTACCTGGACTAATGGCTCCCCTGCTATTGGCAGATTATGTTGGGACTGTCCACCATGGGTTCTGTTAGACCCATGAGCAGCACTGGGTGTCGCTTTCCTGTGCAGGGATGCCCTGTTTGCTAGGTATACGTCTCCCTTCTTCCCCAACTCATCTGAAGTACCACATTGTCTATCAGCTAACCAGATCGTCATGTCCTCAGGCAAAGTGGTAAGGGCTTGTTCCCTCAGCAAAAGGTCTGCCAGCCCTTCAAAAGTGTTGACCTGACAAACTCACCCACCTATGAAAATAAGTGCTCAGTTCAGGAAGATATTCACACACACTTTCACCTGCATTGCGTCTATGCCCACAAAATCTTTTCATGAGTTAGCTTAAAAAATTCTAGCAAACAATTCTTTACAGCATAATAATTTAAGAAATCACTGTCAGACAGTTTGGACAAGACAGTTACAGCTTTACAATGGAGTAAGGGGGGTCAGGAACCATACCCAGAGCCTTTCGTCAACATCATACTGTTTACATACCCTCTCAAACATATGAGTGAAACTATCAAAATTATCCCCCTCTGTAAACTGTGGAAGAAATTTACTGAGCTTTTGTGCTTCTGGGGTCCAGTTACTCACTTTCCCCATTACCTCCATGACCCTGGCGAAGAGTCAGCATCTCCTTTTCATGTTGCCTCTGCCTCTCCTTCTCCTCAGCTTCCAGGTATAGCAGTTTCTCATTCTTCTCCACCTGCAGACATCGCAGTTTCTCATTTTCCTCACTCTCTAGATGCCTCAGTCTCTCTGCTGCTTCTATTTCCAAATGCTTGGCCTCCAACTCAAGTCTATTTAGCTCCAGACAGATTTTTGAAGTCCTCTGCAGACAGGTTGAGCTGTCCACTCTCTGAGCGTTGTGCATCTCCACAGCCAGTCTGACTGTCCTCCTGTCTGCTATTTTCTGATGCAGCTGTGACCAAAGCTACAATCATGTCTGCTTTACTCCGGTCTCCATGCACCAGTTCTTCACCCTGTCACATCTCAACTTGCCATACTCCTCTGCTAACATGCTTGCCTGCTCTCCCTGACTAACTACGCTGACAAAAGAAATAAAACAATTGTGATCTGAACTCTGAATGTTCACTGTGTGGCTGATTTACAGTACAAAAACACCTTCAGTGATCACTGTACACAAGCTACAGGAATTCACTATCCACACCACTGCATGCCAATTAATGTGTGATGTGGTTAACTCACCACTATCAAACAATTAATGCTTGATGTGGATATCCCACCACTGCCAAACAATTAATATGTGACACCTGTGCACTGGCCCAGTAACCAGGGACCCTCAATTCTCACCACAAGCACCAGTGAGGGGTGTCCAGCTTGGGAGAATAACAAGTACACACACAGTAAAGTACAATTTCCCTTAAGAGCACACAGAGATTACAATCAGTCTGGGGTTGGTTTCTCCCTTTCTCTCCAGATCCCCAATAAGACTCCCCACTGGCAAAGCTATAAGGTTCAAATCTCAACTGAGTAGTCAAGCCAAAACCTCCAGTACCCTCTGTTGAACCAGTGATTTGTGTCCCTGCCCAAGTAGCTGACACGCACACACTTTGAGATATGGTTTATATACAAACACACAGACACTCCTGGGGAAGGCCGGCACAGGTTCACTAGCTATGCCCCCTTCTGCCGAGGCTATAAGGTAGTTATCCACTGCCACCACCTACTCTTATCAGCTACTATAAAGGCCCTTACCAAAGGGTATCCTATTCCAATGTGTAATATTATTGTTATCCAAACAATAATATAAGTGAAACCCACGGCTAAGGCTATTGGAGTGGCTCATACAGTATCACCAAATACATGCAAGTATTCTCAGAGTTTAAAATATCTCTAACAGAAAACGGCCACAGTTGAAAGGTTTAAACTATTTAATAATAAATAATCAAAACACAAGACAATACTTGTTAACTCAACACAATGACATTAGAGAGTTCAGAAATCACAGGAAATACTTTAAAACAACACTGTAGGATTGTCTCACATAAACACAGAAAACAGCTAGACTAATCTGTCTATATTTCTACCTCTAAGAGAAATCACTGTTCTAAATTCTACTTACAGAGCAAAGGCAAAGTGCCGGTGAGCTGATGTGTTCAGGTTAAGAACGAAATACAAAATGCTCTTCTTTCTTTCTGAGATAGCCCTTAAATTGAAAATGCACATTACCGCTGAGTCATTTCAGATTACATCATTCGTGACACCTCTGCTAAAGTTTCCCAGGCTCACAGAACTCAAAATTTTAATACTTATTTTTGATCTGCACCTGCCAGGAAGCCACGGCAATAAAAGACACTTTACATGTGAAACCTAGTAATTATCTAAGACAACAGAAATAATTTCCTAGCCCAGACATCCCGTCTCCTAGCTTGAGATTACACAGTAGTAAATTCTTTACTTATCAGCTTTCTTCCAGCAGGGTGCACTGTGGTTACATTTTTGAAGCTCAACACATAACACAGTTTTTTTTTTACATTTGTGAAACAAGCCTGAGGGTCATATTAATATTTACAATGACAGAATTATTTACAAAATTCTATCTAGCTAGGCTGGCAGTCTTCACAATTGCTATTCTGTAAAAAGCCCAGAATTTCCAGGCACAAGATATACAAAACAATTAAGAGAGAAATTAGAGGAAAGAAAAATACTTCCACAGGAGAAATTGTCAGAAGCTTCAAGTAAAAATTTGCATTCAATACCACAGATTTTGGAAAAACAGTATATAGATCAAGAAACTTTGATCTGTTTAGAAAAAGCATCATCTAAGGAAGTACGAAAATATAAACAACAAATCCTAGCGATATTTAAAAAAATATGAAAAAGAAATATGGAAATGGGAAAGAAAGAGATTTGATATAGTGAAATATTTATGCAAAGGAGAAAGCCAAGTTAACTAGTATAGAGAAGGCAGCCCCAAAGATATTCAAAGAGAAATACAGGTAAAGGCATCCATATATGGAAAATTTCACAATAAAAAGTAATATCACAAAGATGGAATGTGGAAAGGAAGATTAGTGAAGCAAAAGTTAAAGAAATAGAAGTTGAAGTTATGGAGTGCTTGTGAAGTGAAGGATTTAATGTAGAAGGCCTAACACAGACTACATCACACCATGATGAAGTGAGTCCCCAGAATAAGGAAAAGCAAGAAGATCAGGAGACATCTGAAGAAGAAATATGGACATGGGAAAGGAAGAGAGATTTAATATGGTGTAATATTTATGCAAAGGAAAAAGCAGAATCAGCCAATAGAAAAAGAGCAGCACCAAAGATATTTGAAGAGAAATACAGTCAAAGGAATCTGGATATGGAAAACTTTACAATACAAAAAATAAGAAGACTAAGAGGAAAGGCAGAAAAATATATTAGTAATGGAGAAGTCAAAGAAATAAAACTGAAGTTATGAAGCACCTGCAAAGAGAAGGATTCAGTGTAGAAAATCCAATACAGAAAGCACCAGAACAGGATAAAGCAATGGATATCCAAATTAAGGGGAAACCACTGGAACAGGAAGCAATTGGTCAGGTGCCAAATCAAGATATTTTGGAGCCTTCCACAGGAAACCAGTATAAAGGTTCACTTGAAGCTAGACAGTAAGGAATGGAACAGGAACCTGGAAAAACTGATGCAGTCAATGTTGAGGACTGACAGGCCAGTGAGTTCCCATATGACAGAGCATAAGATGAGACAGGATGAAATTGAAGAGAAGTTGCCACAGGAAGATGCTACAGAACTTTCTATAGAATGCTTGCAGGAAATGGAAAACAAGGGATATGCCCTCAGTTTCGAAGAACATGAGCTAAAAGAAGAGCTGCTTGATTTAATGGCCATGGATAGATATATTAAGATCAATGACAGAAACAGACTGCATAAGGTCAATAAAACCCCAAAAGTAAGACGTCTGATAAAACAAATGCAAATGTAATTAGGACTGTCCATAGAGATCCATGTGATATAACAGAAGTAAATAGGATATATTACAGGAATGGTTAAGGAGAGGTGAATTCAAACCAAGAAATGAAAGGTTAACATTGGCAGCCCAAGATTGTGGGTTACGTACACATTGGTTTACAAAGTCCATTGAACATGTGGGAAAAAGCAGACAAATGTAGGTTTTGTAAAACCGAACTGGGAACAGTCACACACCTTGTTGCTGGTTGTGACACATTAATGGCAGAAGGGCTGTATACTGAAAGGCATAATAATGTGGTGATACTGTTGCACTGGGGATTGTGCAAACATTATAATATTGAAGTGGCTGAAAAACACTGGTAACATCAGCCACAAAGCATCACAGAAAATGATGACGTTTATATCACATGGGATCACCCATTACCAACAGTTCAAAAGATAGATGCTAGAAAACTGGATATAGTGGTCCAAGAAAAAAAGACAAAAGTAGCATTGATCATTGAAATCACTACACCCAGTGACTACCGTGTCTTGCGTACAGAGACAGACCGTCATCAAATATCAGGATCTGCAGGCAACATCTTACCCTCATCAAGAATGATGCCACAGTACAAAGACAAAATGATCAGTTTTAACAATTGGCTTAATTACTGGTGTCATTCTAAGGGGATCCAATGTCTGTCTGCTTGGGATGACATGCTTGACAAGCCACGCTGCTTCGCAAGGGATGGCTTGCACCTGTCACCCCTGGGCTTCCGGATATTGGCCAAGGCTCTTGCCACCCCCATAGTGCCTTTTTTAGGCAAGGCTCAAATGACAAACCTACCTCCCTAAAACACAAGTGGAAAAAACTAAGGGTAATGCTGCTCAATGCCAGAAGTCTAAACCTCAAGATGCACACCTCAAGCCCTCCTCAGTATGGAGAACATCGATGTCTGTGCAGTGACTGAAACCTGGTTCAAGGCTCCTGAGAGCACCCCAGCACTATCAGGTTTTACCTCATATCATGTTTTCTGGCCCCAAAACTTGGACCAAACCACAAAAGGAGGGGGAGTATCCATTTTCATCAAAGATACCCACACCTCCAGGTTAGTGGCAACGCACGAAGCATCGGAGACTATCCAGGTGCAACTAACCATAGGCAAAACTGCCTTACAGTTTGTAGCATGCTACAGACCACCCTCTCAAACTCAGGAACCCCACACAGCCTTCCTGAAGACACTGGAGAGTATGAATGTCTCTCCAAATACCATCATTTTGGGAGACTTCAACTACCCAAACATAGACTGGGAACATTACTCAAGCCCCAACACCCTAGCCCAGAGGTTCCTAGAATTCATAAACTCAAATGCAATGGAACAACTAGTCACCATTCCCACAAGAGGAGACAATATACTAGACCTGATCATCACAAACATGGGGACAAAATGCTCCACACCGAAGTATATCCCTCTTTGGTAAGATCAGACCATAAATTAATCTCACTGGAAATCCACATCCCGCCCCACCCCTGCACAAAAGACCACAGTGAAGAACTTCTCAAAAGCAAACTTCACACTTCTTAAGACTGAAGTGGTATCCTTCAAGGCCCCTGGGCCAGTGGAAACCACAACCCACACTGCTGAATCCTTTGCAAATGCCTTCTATGGGCACCTTCAAGAATGCATGGATCATGCAATCCCAAATAAAACCAAGACCCATTCCCCAAAGGCAGGCACCGGTCTGGTGGACCCCAGCCATAAACAAACTTTACAACAGGAGGAGGAAGCTACTACATGACAGAGCAAAATCCCTAAAAGGGAAGGCATCTCTGATCAGTACTAGCAAAAACTACGATCACTCATAAAATCATCCAAGGCCAACTTTGAGAGAAAAATCGCAAAAGACACAAAAGACAATCACAAGGCCTTCTTTAGCTATGTTAGAAACCTGGGTGGAAACTCCCAGATATGCTCAAAGTTAGTCCAAAATGACACAAAATACACTGAACCCACTGACATTGCCAACATTCTGGCAAACAGGTTCAGTGCAAATTTCTTCTCCCCAAAAGGAGAAATAACTATCCCAGCAGAGTGTAGCCTCCCAAACATCTCAGATGCCCAGGTGAGAGCCGCCCTCTCTAAAGCAAAAAACACAGCATCAATGGGACCGGATGGTGTCCCGGGCTGTGTGCTACATGAACTCCAAGAGGAACTAAACCCACACATAAGGCTGCTGTTTAATCTTAGCCTTACTACAGGACACGTACCCAAAGAGTGGCGTACGGCAACAGTGGTCCCACTTCACAAAGGCGGTGCTTCTATGGACCTTGGAAATTACCGCCCCATAAGCTTGACGAGCCTGGTCTGCAAAGCTATGGAGAGGATCATTATGGAACTCATAAACAAAGACATTGGGGACCTACAGACATTGGATCCTACCCAATTTGGCTTTGTCAAGGGCAGATCCTGCCTTTTGAACTTGGTCGACTTTTTTGAAACAGTCACTAAGGCCATTGATGAGGGTAAGGCAGTTCACACAGCCTACCTTGACCTTGCAAAAGCCTTTGACACAATACCCCACTCGGGCATCATAGACAAACTCACCAGCTTAAATGTAAACCCATATGTCACAAGATGAGTTGCAAACTGGCTCAAGGACAGAACCCACAGGGTCAGAGTTGCTGGAGCTATGTCAGACTCTAAGCCAGTCACAAGCAGTGTCCCACAGGGCTCAGTCCTGGGACCCCTCTTGTTTAGCATTTATTTTTCCGAGGTACAGGCAAACATAGGAGGATTGTGGCTGACAAAGTTCGCAGATGACTGCAAACTGGGCGCCATAATTGATACTCCAGTGGACACAAACATCCTTCAGAGAGGCCTCATAGAAACGGATAATTGGTGCCAGAGCCATGGCCTTAAGCTGAACGCCAAAAAATGAATAGTCATACCCTTTGGGAAAAACAAGGTACCGACAAATTACCACATAGGTGGTAATCCATTAAGAACGGAAGAGGTAATCAGGGACCTAGGGACCCAGGTTGACAGTAACCTCTCATTTGACACTCACATTGCCAAAGTGGTTAGGAAGACCTTCTATATTGCCCACCTTATCATGAAGGGTTTCACATCTAGATCAAGAGAGGTCATTGTGCCCCTGTACTCTTCTCTTATCAGGCCAATGATTGAGTACAATGCCCCATTTGGGATGTATCTCACCCGACACCTGCAGCAGTTGGAAAGACCCCAAAAGTTCCTCACCAAGAGGATAAAGGGTCTTAAACATATGTCATATGCTGCCCGACTGAAAAAACTCCAGCTCTATTCAGTCGCATACCACCTACTCAGAGGTGATCTGTGCCTGACGTACAAGGCCATGTCCAATCCGGAAATAATGGACATGCTCCACCTCAGAAAATCCAAATCCATCAGAGCCATGAGAACAAAACAAGAGACTTAAACCTCAACACAGAAATAAATAGGATGTGCTGGAGGGACAGATTCATAACCCAGAGGCTCCCTACACTCTGGAACAGAATCCCAGTCCATGTTAGGCAGAGCCCCTCACTGACTCTATTCAAGAGAAATCTCGACGAGTGGATGGGAGATCGTAGGTTTACCCCGGGGGTCATCTCTGTGTCACTACTAGACAGAGGCACAGTAAACTAAACCCTAAAAGGGCGTAGTATTCTCGTCCTAAATGGTGGTGAAAGCCACACACACTCTGGCTAGGCTTATAAATGCCCTAGGGCAGATAGCCTAGTACGAACCTATGAACCTATGAAATGAGAGCAATGTGGAAAAAAGATACCCTGACAGTTCCAATAGTAGTAGGAGCAATGGGTCTTATCAAAAAAAGAATCTACAATCGTATTTGGATGTGTTAGCAATCCATGTAACCCCGTACGAATTGCAGGAGTCGTCATTACTGGGCACACTACGGGTGCTGCGAAGAGCACTTTTGGCTGACATCAAAGATTGACACAACACTAATTTCATGAACTTTAATCGTACTTTGACTTAGGAATGGGCTCCATTCCCATCATGGTATTAGAAACCCAAAAGATTTGGAGATCTCATCAACAAGGACATAAGCAACAAACCCAATCTGGCTTCATTAAGTGCACATCATGCTTATTAAACCTGGTGGACTTCTTCGAGAAAGTCACCAAAGCCCTGGATGAAGGTAAGGCAGTGCATGCCACCTATCTTGACCTGTCCAGGGCTTCTGACAAAATCCCCCACTCAGGTATCACTGAAACACTTTCTCAGTTAGGGAATAACCTTTATGTCACTAGATGGGTAGCCAGCTGGCTCACCGACAGAACACATACTGTCAACATTGGTGACTCCACCTCTACCAGCAAACCTGTCACCAGTAGCATACCACAAGGTTCTGTGCTGGGTCCTTCACTGGTCGGAATCTACTTTTCAGAAATCCAAACTAAATTAGACAGCCTTTGGCTTACCAAGTTTACTGATGATTGCAAACTGGGTGTAATCATTGAATCCCCAATGATGTTCATAGGTTGGTACTAGGCTATTGGCCCTAGGGCCTATACAAGCCTAGCCAAAAATTCCCCGGATATTTCTTCCCACAATATTTACTTCTCTGGACCCCTGTCTAGCAGGGTGACTGACCTGATCCCCGGGGTGAATTTCCTATCTTCCATCCAATCGTCAAGGTTCCTCTTGAAGAGGGCCAAGGAGGCGCTCTGCTTGACATGTATGGGCAGTCTATTCCGGAGTATGGGGAGTCTCTGGGTCAGGACACTATCCCTCCAGCATGTTTTATTCATTGTGATGACAAGGTTTCGATCCCTGGAGTATGTGGCTCTGAGGAACTGGGATTTCTTTAAGTGTAGCATGTCCAACAGCTCAGGGTTTGACATGGCCTTGTATGTTAAGCAGTGATCGCCTCTGAGTAGACGAAATGCCACAGAGTACAGCTGGAGTTTTTTTAGATGGTCAGCATAGGGCATCTGCTTTAGGCCTGTGATTCTTTTAGTGATGTATTTCTGCGCCTTTTCCAGCTGTTGCAGATATCTTGTGAGGTACATACCAAACAGGGCATTGTAGTCTATAATGGGTCTAATGAGGGATGAGTACAGTGGGACAATGACCTCCTTTTTTCTGGATGAAAATCCCTTAGTGATGAGGTGTACCACATAGGATTTCCTGACTGTTGTGGCGATGTGGTTATCGAAGGTGAGACCAGTGTCCACCTATGTCACTAAGTCTCTCATCACACTTTTGGTGTTTAGTGTACTGCCACCTATGTGGTCATTCATGGGTACTTGTTTTTTTCCAAAGGGGAGAACTATACATTTCTTGGCATTAAGCTTGAGCCCATGGCTCTGGCACCAAGCATCTGTTTCTGTAAGGACCTTTTGTAGAATATCCACATAATTTGGGGATTCAATAATGGCTCTTAGTTTGCAGTCATCTGCGAACTTTGTTAGCCTGTACTTCAGAGAAGTAGATGCCAGGCAAGAGCGGTCCCAGGACTGAACCCTGAGGTACTCCACTTGTCTGGAGCTGGATTTGGAGTCGGCTACTTTTACAGTCTGGGTTCTGTCAGTAAGCTAGTTGGCAACCCATCGAGTGATGTAGGGATTTATGCCCAGCTTAGTAAGTTTATCTATGATTCCAGAGTGGAGGATGGTGTTGAAGGTCTTGGCAAGGTCCAGATAGGCTGTGTGGACTGCCTTACCCTCATTCACAGCTCTGGAGACTGATTCGAAGAAGTCAATCAGGTTCAGGAGACAAGATCAGCCCTTCACAAACCCAAACTGGGTGGGGTCCAGTGTTTGAAGGTTGCCAATGTCTTTGTTTATAAGTTCCATGATAATGCGTTCCATACCCTTGCAGATCAGGCTCGTCAGACTGATGGGACGGTAGTTCCCAGGATCCAAGGTGGATCCCCCTCGTGGAGCAGGATAACTGTAGCTGTGCGCCACTCAGTGGGCAGGAAGCCTGAGGTGATGCTATGATTAAACATGACACTTAGGTGAGGTGCCAGTTCATTTTGTAGTTCATGTAGTACACAGCCTGGGATGTCATCTGGTCCCATTGATGCTGTATTCTTAGCTTTGGAGAGTGTGGTTTCTACCTGTGTGGCCATGATTACCGGAATTTGGCAATCTTTTGGTATTGAGACGGGCCCTTTAGGGGGTGAGAGGAGGGTGAATTTGGCACTAAATCGATCTGCCAGGATATTGGCAATATCCTTTGGATCAGTATATTTAATGCCATTCTGCTGTAGCTCAGAGCAGATCTGAGAATTGCCATTTAGATTCTTGACATAACTATATTATATCTTGTAGTTGTCTTTGGAATCTTTGGCAATTTTATTTTCATAACTAGCTTTGGAGGATTTTATGAGGAATCTCAGCTTCTTACTGAGGCTGGTAAGGGAGTTTTTTGCATCCTGGGATTTTTTCATCTTTTCTGCAACAGTTTCTTCCTTCTGTTGTATAGTTTGTTTATGGCAGGGGACCACCAGATTGGCTTCCTTTTTTTGGAGGATAGCGTCTTGAATCTATTTGGGATGGCATGATTCATGCATAAGTGGATGTGCTCATACAGTGCCTTAGTGTAGGATTCAGCAGTCAAACTTTCAGCTCCCGTCTGCATGGGTGCCATGACGTTTCTCACTTCTGACTAAGTAGCATGAAGTTGGCTTTGGAGAAGTTTTTTATGGAGGTTTCCTTACTGGGGGGTGGAGGTGGGATGTGGATGCCAAGGGTGATTTGCTTATGGTCAGACCAGACCAATGAGGGGTTCACCACTGGTGTGGAGCATCTCCCGTGTTGGTAATGACCAGGTCTAGGATATTGGAGCCCCTGGTGGGACAATGGATTAGTTGATCCAGGGCACTGGAATTTATGAATTCCAAGAACCAATGGGAAAAGGTGTTGGTACCAGAGTAGTTTTCCCAGTTAATGGCAGGGTAGTTGAAATCATCAGTATTAGGGTGTTTGGTTGTATCTTAATATTTTCCAGTATGTTTAAAAGGTGTAGTGAGAATCTTGGGGCATGGTGGGAGATCTGTATCAAGCAACAGTTTGGATTGCAGTCTTACCTAGTATTATTTGTACCTGGAGAATTTCAGATGCATTGTGTTGGGCAACTAGCCTGGAGGTGTGAATAACCTTGGTGAATATGGACATTCCTCCACTTTTAGTGTTTCAGTCTTGGTTTGGTGGCCAAAAAGTGTGGTAAGTGTTGTAGCCTGGTATTGCAGGGGTGCTCTTTGGAGTCTTGAACCAGGTCTCAGTTACTGCACAGATATCGATGTTCTCCATTTTTAGGAGTGCCTCAAGAGAGTGCATTTTAAGGTTTAGACTTCTAGCATTGAGTAGCATTACCTTCAGATTTTGCATGCTTGTATCTGTTACGGTGGTGGTTTTGTCTTTTGAACCTTGCCTAAAAAAGGCACTATAGGGGTTGCAAGAGCTTTAGCTAGTAACCTAAACCCCAGGGATGACAGGCGCAGACCATCTCTGGCAAAGCATCATGGCTTGTCGATCATGTCGTCCCAGGAAGACAGATACTGGATCCCCTTTGTATGACACCAGAAGCTTAGCCAATTGTTGCAGTCAATCATTTTGTCCTTATACTGTGGTATCATTCTGGGCGAAGGCAGGATGCTACTCAGGGCTAGGGTCATACCTGCCTGGGCCACATGATCCGAGAGCTCTTCCATGTCTCTTTTCATGTAGTCCAGAGAGGTATAGCTCAAGTCATTCACTCCAACATGGACAATGACAAAGTCGTAATTGTACTTGTTGTGGAGTGACTTGAGTGCATGCGTTATGTGGTGGATCCTGGTACCCGACAGGTAGTTGACTGTAATTTCTCCTTGCTCAGCATGGTGAGTGGGACATCAGTGTGCCTGACTATAGAGTCACCTATGAGTAAGGTGTTGGGTACGTTGTCTTGTCTTATGGGCTGTTGTTGGGTGGCACACTGGTGTTGTGAGCTATGTGTCACTTTGGTTGTAACTGGTGTTTGTTTGCATTTCAGCTTTGGAGGTTCTTGTTGCTTGGGCAGGTTAATGTTAAGGGCCTCTGCATATGTGGTTTTAGTGTTGCTATGTGTGGGTGTTGATGGTGTGGGTTTTGAAGGGCTATGTGTTGTTTGAGGTGTAGTGCAAGTGTTAACCTTCTCCTCTTGACTGTCTAGCACAATCTTGGCTGGAGAGAGCTTTGCTTCCAGTTTGGTTATGTAAGTGCATCTCTCACAGGTTGTAGTGTTGGGTGGTAGGAGGAGAGGGCTGTCTGTGTACATGAGGCAGTTGCTGCATTGCCCCAGTATGCCCAGATTCACCAGGTGGACAGGAGAAATCACATACTACAGGAAGGGCTAACACAGAAAAATAATGACTGCTGCCAAAGCCACGGTCTAAAATTAAATGCAAAAAAAGTGGATTATTCCCTTTGGCAAAGTAGAATTCCCTGCTAACTACAGTGCTGACAACACCCCCCCCCCCCACCAAGCTCAAACCCAGTGGTACAAGACCTAGGAACACAGGTAGATAGCAATCTGAACTTTGACCGCAAAGTTTCCTCTGTGGTAAGGAAAGCAATCTATGATGTGCATCTAATAAGCAAGGGTATTACATCCAGATCTAAGGATGCTACAGCCCTACTATAGTCAACCCTCATCAGACCAGTCATAGAGTACAATGCTCTCTTTTGCATTTCCCTCAACAGACATCTGCAGCAGCTGGAGAGACCACAGAGGTTCCTCACCAATAAAATACAGGGCCTCCAAACAATGACTTATATGGATAGACTAAAAGTCATGTCACTCTACTGTGCTTCGTATACACTGCTGATAGGAATCTTGTGCCTGGCCTACAAGGCAGTTTCTGACCCTGCCGTGATGTATATGCTTCACATACAAAAATCTAACAGCACAAGAGTCACTCACTCTAGGGATATTAACTTAGACTGTGCCATTAACAGAAAATGCGAGAGAAATGAATAGGTCTACCAGAGACTGCTGCTCCTCAAACAAAATTCCAATTCACATGAAGCAGAGCTCCTCACTGACCCTATTCAAGTGCAACATGGACAGTGCGAGTCACTGATGACTATCGACTAGCTCTGCAAAATACACACTTAAGGACAGATGGGGCAACTTGGGATTAACACGGCTAGGCTTGTAAGGACTCCAGGGCAAAATGGAAGCTTCTTCCCCATATGGAACTTATCTGCCCAGCAAAGGAACAACACAATGTGAACACTGAGCCTTGAAATTCTCAGAGGAGTGCACCTTTCAGCTGCAATAAAGCTCTGAAGGGCTTGGTGCCCAAACATGTCTTTTAGTCAGCTCAGTTTGAGCTGCCTGAAAGTTTGGACACTTGGAAGATGCCCTGAAGCTTTGGAAGCTGACTGGCTGCTATATCCTTGGCAGGATATAACCTCATACAGCTTAGGCTACTGCAGCAATGATCAGAATGATGATCATCATCAGATGCGTACAATCACAATCATACAAGTGTCTGTAATTAATGGTCACGCGCGTGTGTGTGTGTGTGCGTGGGGGGTGGTGGGGTTTGAAATAAATTACTGTAGCCAACTATTTTTAATTTATTACATTCTGATACCTGAGGTATATCCACTCAATGAAGTTGACTTTAATTGCTGGGTACAGTGGCTGTCTTTGGATGAAGGTGATTGATACTACTGTCATTTATTAGAAGACAAGCAGTTACATAACTAGTGTACATAACTTTTTCACTTTTCAGCACAGTCAAATATCAGCATTGTACTCAATTGCCTCTGGTCTTCTAGGTAGGATGTGTGTGTGTGTGTGTGTGTGTGTGTGTGTGTGTGTGTGTGTGTGTGTGTGTGTGTGTGTGTGTGTGTGTGTGTGTGTGTGTGTGTGACAGCAACTGATTAACACAGTGCTGCATCAGATGTGCATCTAAAAGCACTTGATTCTCCTGTAGAGTTGTTGTCTGTGTGATTCTTTCTGTATGGAATCTATTCCTTGTCTCTGTGTGGATTTTATGAATGTACTTTGGTTTCTACTGTATAACATATGCTTCTGGATTATTAGTTTTACTTTAATCCCAAGTTATCACCAGAGTGATGCAATGGAAGGTAACTTTCTTTTGGGGGGTAAGGAAGATAGGCACTATTTCCAGATTGGATTTACATATCCTTACATTTATTTTCCCAGTTTATTGGGGAACTACTATTTTCTTAGCTTTAAGCATTAAGTATTAGAAACAACTTGTTTTAACTTGAAAAACAACAATAAGACTAAATATCTTTCCTCACTTGTGATTTTTTTATTCGTGCCATCATTAATTGAAAATTATGTAATAAAAAAATCTCTAAGATGAACCTCAGAACACACAGAACTATGACCTCTGAGGGCATAGCAACCGCCAGATCCCCGGCTTAATTCAGTTACTTCAACCAGACTGTATTACAGTAGAGTCTTTCTAAAAGCATGGAGGAACCTATAAATGAAAACAAAGTGTGAAAATGCAAGAAAGTGATCTATATGAATGGTGTGCGACTAGAAAAACAAGGGAGGACATTGAAGAAGTCCAGGAGGACACTAGTGAGCAACAATGGGGCCCCTGGAGTCCTTTGCCAAGGGCTCCATTCTACCTTAGACGGGCCTTGTTGATTGCAGACAGACATCTAAAGTCTATATAGTCAGCAGAATAGCTGTAACAAGTAGGTATTATCCTGAAGCAGTCTGTGGATGAAAGTGAATGTCCCCATCTATTGTATGACTACAGACAACACAGGTAATGGTCACTGACCTGCTGTAACAGAACCCACCCCACTACATTTAGCTTCATCCATTCAGTTTCTTATTGCAGCCACCCCCCCCCCATTTGATTTGAAGTCACTAGCTGCCACTGATACTATGATAACAATCCCTGGTAGGAAAGGCATTCTGTAACTTACACTCCAAACTTCTGCTTGGCCTCACCCCACTCTTATCTTTCCCTCTTTAGTTATTTGCTGTCAATACCTTGTTTCCTTTGCCAATATTCTCCAGTATTCTTAAGAACCTGCAACCAAAATTCTGCTATCTCCTTATTTCTCGAACTACCCCTCCCCGATTCATCATCATCCCTTTCCACTATGATTTATAACCCACTTGTGTTTTATATATATATATATATATATATATATATATATATATATATATATATATATATATATATATCTATATATATATATATATATATGAGCCTTAACTGTGTAGCTCGGAAGTACTCATTCAAATCAGATAACCCCAAACCATTTTGCTCTTTGGAGAGTATCAACTTATCCCACTTAACTCTTGTTATTCCCAGATAAAAGTTACAGCATAACCCTCTGTCCCAGAAGCAAAATCTTCACACCAATATTCTACCCACAGCTGTTTTTCCTCATTAAAACATTTTATATTCAAGCTCTCTGCTGTTTAATTTGCTGTGTAACATATAGTGATAGCATCAGCTTCTATTTAATCAACAGCTGTACAGTTTCACTGATGTCAGTCAGCCTCACGTAGTATTTTACTACTCTCGGGACAAAGCCTGGGGTTTTCTGAGCAAAAAAGAGATTATAACTTTCTGTAGGAGTGAATGCAATGTTACCAGAATGCAAAGTTAATGTCAATGTTGGTATAAAAATGTATACTGTATCCTGAATTTAAGTGTCAGTTATAATGTAGCTTAAATGAAATATTGATTTTAAAAGTAAACCGAACTCTGTTGTTTTGAAAGGCTGCATCTGCCTCTTGGCTTGGGTCATGACTAAAAATGATCTTTGGACCAACTCACTTACCTGCTTAACAAAGTTTAATAAGTAACCAAAATACAATGAAGAAACAGTGCGTACACCAAACACAGTACTCAAAACTCCAAAACAAAGGCACTTGGAAGGAGAAAACACTTCGGTTCCATAGACTTGTATTCCACTCAACTTTAATGAAGTACAAAATAAAAAAAAATAACCATAAACCCTTAACTGAGTCACTGCGTTTTCATCTTTCCCATAAAAGACTTCAACAGATGCAACACTAACGCCATTATAGTATCTTACATACTGAAAACAATCCAATTAAAAAAGCAAACAAACCACTAATAACTTTTTCATTGCCTACGTCAATACCCCAAGTAATGTATAAACTTTTATCTTACTTAAGATATTGAATAACAAACTCAATACAAAAATGTTCATTAAAAAATCAGTTAAAAGATACATGCAAATAAAATAAAAATGGATATATGAACCTGTTAAAATATCAGGTACAAATAAAATATAATGTAATGAAGATATAAAAACATTGCCTTATACAATACAAGAACTCCATCTACTGACGAAATACCATCATTGCAAATTAGATAATTGTAAAATTGGAAAACTGAAGTATTCACTAATCTATGAAAATAAATGATGAATAATACATATTAAAACATGTTTAAATGGAAATTGTCGGGAAGCTTCATAAAGTTATTCCTGCACAATGCATCAGCTTGAATGTTGATTCATATTACAATTTGGTTGCTCTAATTTTGAGAAGTGAAGTTATAGAAATAATTGTCACTGAGACCTGGGAACAAGTGTTGGCTTGCAACATAACTTGCCACCATAATTCCCTGTATTTGTTTCTTGTTTCCCATGGTCCTTCTCCTTAAATCACTTTTTACTTCTTCCTATACAAAAAATAAAAACCTTGCTCTTGGACATATTTTAGTGTGTTTGAACAGAGCATTATTTTCATTATTTCTACGGATATCACAATAGTGCTCATAAATCCTTTTCTTTAGCTTTCGCTCTGTTTTGCCTATGTAACTCACACTGATCACAGAGGGCAAGGTGTACTAAACCAAAACAGTTACAGTTGGAAAAATTCCTTCCTTCAATTGTTTTTTCCCTACTAATCAGGTAAGTCTTCTCCCTGTGCAAAATATATGAGCACCGAGAACAGCCACCGCATTTAAATGTACCTTTCCTTTTGGCTTGAACCCCTGTTCTGTTATCATTGTGCTTTTCATGTAGGTCTTTCAAATTTTGTGCCCTCTTGTAAATAATTTTAACTGGGTACTTAGAATTTTCTACTCTGTCCATCAAGCCTATAAACCTTTTCTATTCCTTCTCAATTATATTCTAAATGATGTATGCATTACCATTAAATTCTGTAACAAAAGCCTTGTTGTATACTTCATCTTGGTTAACGTAACCATTTTCATCTAAAACTTTAGAGTAGTCTCATCTAACATAAGGCTAAATCTATCTTTTCTCCATGGAAGTCCTTGGAACCAAAGGGTTTTCTCCTTCAAAGTGCCTTTGTTTTGGAGTTTAAACTTTAATAAATACATAAATCATTTCTGTAAATCTCTGTAAGGCATACATGTGCTCCCTCTTGAAACCACTAACATCAGTTGGACATTTTTTGTAGGTTAGCAATGATTTAACAAATATATTTCTTCATTCTCCCAGCTACATTTTGTTCTCATGCCTGATTAACACTCAAGAGGTGATTATAGAAAAGGTACAGTGTGAGGATGTCATTCTTCTTCTTCTTCTTTCAGCTGTTCCTGTTAGGGGTCGCCACAGCAGATCACCTGCTTCCATTTCTTCCTGTCCTCTGCATCTTTCTCTGTCACACCAACCACCTGCATATGTCCTCTCTCACCACATCCATAAACCTTATCTTAGGCCTTCCTCTTTACCTGTTATCTGGTAGCTTCATCCTTAGCATCTTTTCCCCAATATTCTCAGCATCCCTCCTCAGCACATGTCCAAACCAACGTAATCTTGCCTCTCTGGCTTTGTCTCCAAACCTTCCAACCTGGGCTGACCCTCTAATATACTTATTCCTAATCCTGTCCATCCTTGTCACACCCAGTGCAAATCTTAACATCTTTAACTCTGCCACATCCAGCTCAGACTCCTGCCTTTTTGTCAATGCCACTGTCTCCAACCCATATAACATAGCTGGTCTCACTACCCTCTTGTAGACCTTCCCTTTCATTCTTACAAGTACTCGACTGTCACAAATCACTCCTGACACTCTTCTCCACCCACTCCATCCTGCCTGAACTCTCTTCTTCACCTCTCTTCCACACTCACCATTACTCTGAACTGTTGATCCCAAGTACTTAAACTCATTCACCTTCGCCACCTCTACTCCCTGCATCCTCACCATTCCTCTATCCCCCCTCTCATTCACACACATATATTCTGTCTTAGTCCTTCTGACCTTCATTCCTCTTCTCTCTAGAGCATATCTCCACCTCTCCAGGGTCTCCTCCACCTGTTCCCTACTCTCACTACAGATCACAATAACATCTGCAATCATAGTCCATGGGGACTCCTGTCTGATCTCGTCTGTCAACCTGTCCATCACCATTGCAAATAAGAAAGGGCTCAGAGCTGATCCTTGATGTAATCCCACCTCCACCTTAAACGCATCTGTCACTCCCACCGCAGACCTCACCGCTGTCACACTACCCTCGTACATATCCTGTACCACTCTTATATACTTCTCTGACACTCCCGACTTACTCATACAACACCACAACTCCTCTCTAGGCACCTTGTCATATGCCTTCTCTAAATCCAGAGAGACACAATGCAACTCCTTCTGACCTTCTCTGTACTTCTCCATCAACAATCTCACAGCAAACATTGCATCTGTAGTGCTCTTTCCTGTCATGAAACCATACTGCTGATCACTAATCATCACCTTCTAATTTACCGTTATATGATATTGCAGTAGCTCTCAGCTTTTTTTTTCATCACATATACAGCTGTTTGGGAACAGTACTGGTAGCATAACCAGGTGATATTGAAGATTTTTTTTCTTTTAAGAAAATGCCTAACAAGATTTTGCAAAATAGAAGTATGATCTCTACAGCTGGGGAAATGCTGACTGAAACAGAGTATGCTGTTTCACATGGCTAAAACTAAAGAGCAGCTTGAACAGCTAAGTGTTATTGTTAATGATGTTGGTTCATGGGTAGATACTAGGCTATCTGCCCTAGGGCATTTATAAGTCTAGCCAGAGTGTATTTGGCTTCTGCCTCCCTATTAGATTAGCCTACTGTGCCTCTGTAAAGTAGGTCACAGAAGGTACCTTTTTAAGATTAGTTTGCTGTGCCTCTGTCTAGCAGGGACACAGAAGAGATCCCAGGGGTGAATTTGCAATTTCCCATCCACGCGTCCAGATTTCGCTTGAAGAGGGTCAGCGAGGGGCTATGTCTAACATGAATTGGGATTCTATTCCAGAGTGAGGGGAGCCTCTGGGAAATGAATCTGTCCCTCCAGCATGTCCTATTTATTTGTGTGCTGAGGTTTAAGTCCCTGGAGCGTGTAAGCTCTAAGGGACTTGGATTTTTTGAGGTAGACCATGTCCATTAATTTTGGGTTTGACATGGCTTTATACGTCAGGCATAGATCGCCTCTGAGTAGGCGGTAAGCAACTGAGTAGAGCTG
This sequence comes from Protopterus annectens, assembly GCF_019279795.1. Lineage (NCBI taxonomy): Eukaryota > Metazoa > Chordata > Ceratodontiformes > Protopteridae > Protopterus > Protopterus annectens. The sequence goes on along the minus strand of NC_056741.1, from coordinate 481,706,284 downwards.
GAGTTTCTTTAGTCGAGCTGCATAGGACATATGTTTGTAGCCCATGATCCTCTTGGTGAGATACTTTTGGGGTCTCTCCAGTTGCTGCAGGTGTCGGGTAAGGTACATCCCAAAAGGGGCATTGTATTCAATTGTGGGCCTGATGAGTGACGAGTAGAGGGGCACAATGACCTCTCTTGATCTAGATGCAAACCCTTTCATGATAAGGTGGGCTATATATAAGGTCTTTCTAACCACTTTGGCAACGTGATTATCAAAGGAGAGATTACTATCTATGTTGGTCCCCAAATCTCTAATTACTTATTCCGTACTTAATGGATTACCACCTATGTGGTAATTTGTGGGCACCTTGTTTTTCCCAAATGGGATGACTATGCACTTTTTAGCATTTAGCTTGAGGCCGTGGTTCTGGCACCAAGCATCCGTCTCTGTGAGACCCTTTTGGAGGATGCTTGTGTCAGCTGGAGATTCGATTATGGCCCCCAGTTTGCAGTCATCTGCGAACTTTGTTAGCCATAATCCCCCCATGTTAGCCTGAACCTCAGAGAAGTATATATAGAACAAGAGAGGTCCCAGAACTGAGCCCTGTGGGACGCCACTTGTAACTGGTTTGGATTTGGACATGGCACCTGCGATTCTGACCATGTGGGTTCTATCTCTGAGCCAGTTTGCAACCCATCTTGTGATATAGGGGTTGATATTTAAGCTGGTAAGCTTATTTATGATGCCCGAGTGGGGTATTGTGTCGAAGGCTTTTGTGAGGTCCAGGTAGGCTGTGTGGACTACTTTGCCCTCATCTATGGCTTTGGTAATTGTTTCAAAGAAATCAACTAGGTTTAAGAGGCAAGATCTGCCCTTAACAAAGCTGAATTGGGTAGGGTCCAGTGTCTGGAGGCTCCCAATGTCTTTGTTTATGAGTTCCATGATAATTCGCTCCATAGCTTTACAGACCAGACTAGTCAGGCTTATGGGGCGATAGTTCCTTGGGTCTGTTGTGGCACCACCTTTGTGGAGTGGGACCACTGTAGCTGTACGCCATTCTTTGGGTAGATATCCTGTAGTAAGGCTAAGTTTGAACAGTGACTTAATGTGAGGGTTCAGTTCTTCTTGGAGCTCATGTAAGACACAGCCTGGGACACCGTCCGGTCCCATAGATGCTGTGTTTTTTGCTTTGGAGAGGGCAGCTTTCACCTGTGCATCTGTGATGTCAGGGAGGGTACATTCAGTTGGGATAGGCATTTACTCCTTTGGGGGGGAAGGGGGGTAGAAGTTTGCGCTGAATCTGTCTGCCAGGATGTTGGCTATGTCTGTAGGTTCGGTATATTTTGTACCATTATGCAACAATTCAGAGCATATCTGGGAGTTTCCATCCATATTCCTGACATAACTAAAGAAGGCCTTGTGATTATCTTTAGTGTCTAGGGCAACTTTTCTTTCGAAACTGGCCTTTGATGATTTTATGAGGGATCGAAGTTTCTTGCTAATACTGATCAGAGATGCCTTCCCTTTTTGGGATTTTGCTCTGTCATGTAGTAGCTTCTTCCTTCTGTTGTACAGCTTATTTATGGCCGGGGTCCACCAGACTGGTCTCCTGTTTTTGGAGGAGTAAGTCTTGGTTTTATTTGGGATAGCACGATCCATGCATTCCTGCAGGTGCTCAAAGAATGCATTTGTAAAGGATTCTGCGGATTGGGCTGTATTATCCTCTGGCCTGGGGGCTTTGAAGGATTCCATCTCAGTCTTGAGAAGTGCAAAATTGGCTTTTGAGAAATTCTTTACAGTGATTTCCTAGGCTGGGGGTGGGGATGGGATATGGATGTCCAGGGAAATTTGTTTATGGTCTGATCTTACCAATGAGGGGTTTACCTCTGCTGTGGAACATAGAGTCCCCATGTTGGTGATGACCAGGTCCAATATGTTATTCCCTCTTGTGGGAGTGGTGACCCGTTGTTCCATTGCGTTAGAGTTTATAAATTCAAGGAACCGTTAGGCGAGGGTGTTTGGGCTTGAGTAGTTTTCCCAGTCAATGTTTGGGTAGTTGAAGTCACCCAATAACATAGTGTTTGGAGAGACCTTCATATTCTCCAGTGTTCTCAGGAATGCCAAGTGGGGTTCCTGTAATAGGGAGGGTGTTCTGTAGCAGGCTACAAACTGAAAGGCAGTTTTGCCCGCTGTTAGTTGCACATGGATGGTTTCCGATGCTTCGTGCAGTGCCACTAACCTGGAGGTGTAGCTATCTTTGATGAATATAGATACTCCCCCTCCTTTTGTGCTTTGGTCTGAGTTTTGGGGCTGAAACGCATGGTATGATTTATAACCTGGTAGTGTTGGGGTGCTCTCAGGAGCCTTGAACCAGGTTTCTGTTACTGCACAGACATCGATTTTCTCCATACTGAGGAGAGCCTCGAGTGCGTGCATCTTGAGGTTTAGACTTCTGGCATTGAGTAGCATTACCTTTAGTTTTTTTATCCTTGGGTTGTCTATGAAGGTGGGTTTGTCCTTTGAGCCTTGCCTAAAAAAGGCACTAAGGGGGTGGCAAGAGCCTTGGTCAGTATACGAAAGCCTAAGGGTGACAGGTGCAAGCCGTCCCTAGTGAAGCAACATGGCTTGTCGAGCATGTCATCCCAGGCTGACCGACACTGGATCCCCTTTGAATGACACCAATACTTTAGCCAATTGTTGAAACTGATCATTTTGTCTTTATACTGTGGCATCATTCTTGGTGAGGGCAAGATGCTACTCAAGGTCAGGGTCATACCAGCCTGGGCTACATGGTCAGAGAGCTCCTCTATGTCTCTTTTCATGTAGTCCAGGGAGGTACGTCTCAGGTCATTCACACCAGCATGGACAATGAGGGAGTCATACTTGTGCAGAAAGTTAAGATATTCTGCTGTGGAGAGCAAAGAATCCTGAACTGACTTACTGAGAACAATTAGATTCACAGCAGCAACAAATGACATGGGAGATATTGAAGGGTTTGAAGTTTTTCTACATAATGAATAATGCTAGATCTTTACAATACAATGGTTATCACAAAAGTAGCAGCCTTGCTCTTTCAAGAAAACGTATTATTAGTTAAACTTATAAAGTCTCAACTGAAGTGAATACCACTGTGTTGGGGGGACTAAAGACTATATAGAAAAACAACAGACACCAAAATGATATTGAGATAAATGAGTAAAGTGTTGCAACTACCAAGTCAGGAAGTATCATTTTTATTTTTTTAATGGCAGCATCTTTACATTTTTTTTATATACAATAAACTCTGAAGTTCATTTCCAATTGTATTACTGGTTTGTTGGTGATGTAACAGGAAATCACTAGGAGAGTGGATTGACAATTTATTCTTTTGGCAAGGTGTATAATTTTAAGAATGATCTGCAAGATATTAGAAATCCTGTAAGGCTAAACAGAATACTACTTTATGCTCAAGCTTTTCTTAACCCTCTATTAAGGCTCTTCTAAATGGGTCCAAAGGGAGTTGTTTGTGTTACAGATCTTATTATTAGTAGAAAACAATGTACTACAAAGTATTGCAAAAATGTACCCCCATCCCAGTTAGGCCTAAGCTGTTATAGCTGATGAATGATCTGGGCAAATTGGAAATATCACCCAGATATAAGATGGTTATAGACAAATTAATAACTGGAAACAATTCTTAAAATCAATTTACAAGTACAACATGAGAACCCCACTCTAAACTGGAGATGAGCATGCAGAGCATATATATTTTATTGAGTGCAAGATATTTATGAGGAGGATATATTCTTAAATTACTTCTGTAAGGAACCAGTGCTTAGCTGTTTTTGTGGAAATAGTTTATATGATAACTATAATTATTTTATGCTATACATTTTGCTGTTCATATGAACAAGTGTCATTATGTTAATTTGCTTGCAGTTTTGTGAATAAAGCTGTTCCTTTTGAAAAAAAAATATACCATACAGCAAGTCAGGTGTTCGACCTCATGAACAAGATCACTTAAATGTATGCTTTTCCTCCCTTACCTTGTTACTGCTAGGTGCTGTCTGCTCCTTCATCATTTCCCGGTAACTGTAAGATGAAATACTGCTGCTGTCCCCTGTTTGTGTGCGACTTGGAGAACTAATCTCAGCTAAAACCAGTTCCTCTATACCTACGAAAAAAAAAGATATGGGTTTCATGGCTGAAATGTAACAAAAACCTCATACTGTCATCTACAGCTATTGCCACTACTCATAGGATGAACTCTAGACAAGCATGCTGAGTACAGATACACTTTTCTTTCAATACTTAAGTGCAATAATAAATAAAATTAACATGAAAAAATGAAATGCCAATTTATCTACTACAATTTTTAATGCACACATACAGAATACCTTAAACTTAAATAGATCTTAGAATTACAGGTGGACAAGGCTTTAGGTCTCAAGGACTGTCCCTTTAAAGCCAATTTTGAAGTCACATGCTTTAACCCGCTAATTTTTGTAACCTTGTATTTAAATGGTTTTGTGTTTTGCTACAAGATATGGCTTGATGAAGCAGCTATGTTTTGGCATGAAAGCACTTACCCTGTCTTTCTTGCTTTTATCTGTGTAATAAATTCAGTGATTTATTGCTGTGTTAGCTGGTTTTTCTACACTAAAGTCCAAATATAAGCAGCACTGGTATATGTTAAAAAATCAAGAGAGGAAGATAAAAACTGATGAAAGAGAAAACGAGAGGAAAGTCTAGTATAAAAATATCATTAAAAGGTCCACTCCTCTGTAACATTTTCACCAACACCCTCTATACATTCACACAAAAGGCCATCCTAATGCAATATGCAGACGATTCTACTCCCATCTGCACATCTGACAACATGGTACACTTCCAAAAAAAATACTCAGGAAGCTTTAACAGCCACTGAAACATGGCTTTGTAATGCAAAGCTCATGCTCAGCACAAACAAGACCCTACTATTTTTCTTCCCTAAATCCTTCTCTCATAAATATATAAAATTTAAAGTCCTCTCTCTTGATAATACAACCACTGAAGACACTTTTCATAGCAAATTATTAGGGGTGATGGTGAATGATAATTTTACATGCAACCTGCATATACAAAGCTGCACAAGAAAAACTCATTAAAAACTAGGTATTCTTTACAGAGCCAAAAACGTTCTCACCATGCAACTAGAGCTACAGTTGCTAGTACTTATCTCCTCCCCACAATTCTTTATTGTGCTACCATCCTCACCAACCTCCAGGCTTCACAAAAAATAAAACTTGAACAATGCTATAACAAAGTTGCTAAATTTACAGCAAATACCCCTTACAGAACACACAACTGTATAGCACTAAAAAGCTTAAATTGGTTAGACCTTCCATCAACTAACATATAGACAGCTTCTTACCACCTCTAAAATTATCCAGCATCCACTTGCCTATCCTGCACAAAAAAGCATTCTAAACAACTATATTCCCAGTTGGTCGTTGTTATCCAGTGACCAAACACTCCTGTTTACAAACTTACCAAATCTGCTGAGCATTATCTATACTCGTACAAGGTTGCTAAGGCCTGGAACGCCCTACCTGTATCCCTCAGATGAACACCCTCCCATTTTTCAAAGCCACTCAAAAAATTCATAGCTAAAATCTGACTCTGTTCTTGCTCAAAGCCAGGATAAACTATATTCCTCAATGAGAACAAATTCCTTTTCATTCCGTATACCTCCTTACTCTCCCTTCTTCACTTACTTCCTTACTTCTATCAAATTCTCTTCCCTGACTTTCTAAATATCTAACTTATCTTTAATTTCTTTACAAACAGTCTAAAATTTCTCTAAATATTAAATGATTGTCATATAACTAGTATTGATTCTTAACAAATGTCCTTATATTATGTCTATATTGTTATAATTATTTAAACTGCAGATGTTATTTGTTTTATTTTTGAAGATTGTAAAATTACTGTTCTTAAAGAACTTTTCTCCCTGTTCCTGCTCTAAAATGGGCTTCTACCCAGTCAGACTTTCATGGTAATCAATACCAAGGTGGAAAGTTTCAAAGCCCCCATGCTGAAGGATAATGCTGTCCAATACTAATGCATTCTATGGGCACCTACAAGAATGCATGGATCGTGCCATCCCAAGCAAAACCAAGACTCACTCCTCCAAGAAAAGGAAACCAGTCTGTTGGACTCCTGCCATAAACAAGCTATTCAATACAAGGAGGAAACTAGTACAGAAAAGAGTAAAATCCCAAGAAGGGAAGACATCCCTGATCAGTATCAGCAGGAAACTACAATCCCTCATAAAATCATCCAAGGCGAGCTTTGAAAGAAAAATTGCCAAGGACTCCAAAGATAACCACAAGCCATTCTTTAGCTATGTCAAGAATCTAAGTGGCAATGCTCAGATCTGCTCAGAGTTAGTGCAGAATGGCACAAAATACACTGAACCGACCAATATCGCCAACATCCTGGCAGACAGGTTTAGCGCAAACTTCACCCCCCTCTCACCCCCAAAAGGGTCCATATCCATACCAAAAGAATGTAGAGTCCCTGAAATCACAGACACTCAGGTTAAAACAGCCCTCTCCAAAGCCAAAAACACAGCGTCAATGGGACCAGACGGTGTCCAAGGCTATGTCCTACATGAGCTCAGACATGAACTAACCCCTCACCTAAACACACTGTTCAAACTCAGCCTCTCCACAGGCTATGTACCCATACAGTGGCGCACAGCAACAGTTATTCCACTCCACACAGGTGGAGACACAACAGACCCTGGGAACTATTGCCCTATAAACCTGACTAGCTTGGTTTGCAAGGCTATGGAGCGCATCATGGAACTCATTAACAGAGACATTGGGAACTTCCAAACACTAGACCCTACCCAGCTTGGTTTTGTTAAGGGCAGATCATGCCTCCTAAACCTGGTGGACTTCTTATACCAAGGCTATAGACAAGTGAAAGGTGGTACACACAGCCTACCTAGACCTTGCTAAGGCCTTCAACACCATTTCCCATTCTGGTATTATGGGCAAGCTCACCAGCCTGAACATAAACCCCTACATCACAAGATGGTTTGCCAACTGGCTCACGGACAGAACCCACATGGTGAGAGTTGCGGGAGCTAAGTCCGACTCTAAACCGGTTACAAGTGGCATTCCACAGGGCTCAGTGCTAGGACCCCTCCTGTTCGGCATATACTTCTTAGAGGTACAGGCAAGCACAGGAGGACTATGGCTTAGCAAGTTCGCAGGAGACTGCAAACTAGGGGCTATAACTGACTCTCTGGCTGACACAGACATCCTCCAAAAGGGTCTCACTGAGACAGATACCTGGTGTCAAAATCATGGCCTCAAATTACATGCCAAAAAGTGCATAGTCATCCCCTTTGGAAAAAACAAAGTACCCACAAACTACCACATAAGTGGTAGTCCCCTAAATAAGGAAGATGTAATAAGGGATCTGAGGACCCAAGTAGACAGTAATCTCACCTTTGATAATCACATTGCCAAAGTGGTTAGAAAATCCTTCTACGTGGCCCACCTAATCACAAAAGGGTTCGTATCTAGATAAAAAGAGGTCATTGTGCCCTTCTACTCATCAGACCCATCACAGAGTACAACACCCCATTTGGGATGTACCTTACAAGACACATGCAACAGCTGGAAAGACCACAGAAGTACCTCACCAAGAGGATCACTGCCCTCAAACAGATGCCCTATGCAGCTCTACTGAAGAAACTCCAGCTGTACTAGGTTGCATACCGCCTACTCAGAGGTGATCTCTGCCTGACATACAAGGCCATGTCCAACCCAGAATTGATGGACATGCTCCACCTAAAGAAAGCCTTATCCCCTCGAGCCACATGTTCTAGGGATCTAAACCTCACCACAACAATAAATAGGGCGTGCTGGAGGGATAGATTCCTGTCCCAGAGATTTCCCATGCTTTGGAACAAGATTCCAATCTACATTAGGCAGAGCTCTTCTCTAACACTCTTCAAAAGAAACCTTGATGAGTGGATGGGAAACAGAAAGTTTACCCCGGGGATCACTTCAGTGGCTCTGCTGGACAGAGGCACAAAGAACTAAATTAAGAGGGCGGCAAAAGCCAACATTCTGGCTAGGCTTGTAAATGCCTTCAGGCAGATAGCCTAGTACCTACCTATGACATTATTATGTTAATCTTTGGGCTGAGCTAGTGAATGAAAAAGTTAAAGCTATAAGAATTCGAAAATAATGGTGTAATAAATACATAGAATGCCAAGAATTTTTATAGAGATTACTGATTAATAAATTACCAGTAAAGGGAAATATGCTATATAAAAAAATCGGTGAAAGAGTTTGTATATATTGTGGTAAAGAAGAAAGTAAACAGGTTTTCTTACAATGTGTAAGAGTTGCAAAATTGTGGGAACATTTCTTTGATAATATAAAAGAGGTAAATGAAATAAATATGCATATGATTCTGTATGAATATTATAGACAAAAATAAGGCATAGGTTACTAAACTCAATAAAAGTATATCTGATGTTGTGTGGACCATTTTGAATGAAAGGCTAAATAAAATCATGTTTAATGGTAAATGGAGACTAGCAGTAATTTTAAGAAAAATAGATAGTGGTTGTGGAAAAAAGTGAGGTTCAAACAAGTTTAACATTAACAATGAATAATAAGATATTTAAGATTGTATCTCCATAACAGAAAGTAATGGACATTTGTATCCTGTATAAATTTGTAAATATGTTAATTTTGTAAAGAGTATTGTACACATTTTTTTTTAATAAAGAACCCCTACTCTTTTCAATAGATGTCATGGAATCTTCTGCATACACCTGAGCTACCCCAACTCAAGCAGATGGGACTTTGGTTTAACATCTCATCTGAAGGATGACATATTCAAGAGTCCAGCGACTCCTCCTTTTGCTGCACTACTGTGTCAGCAATCCATCTACTTGGTGTGGGAATAGAACCCACAATTTCCCATTCTTAGTCATTTATCTTTACATTTGCATAGATGGGCCACATTAAATTTTAGTAACATATACTGCGGTGGTAGTGCTGCGGTAGCGTTGTCGCCTCACAGTTAGACGTTGCACGTTCAATTCTCAGTTAGAGCGTCTTCTGTGTGTCGACATGCGTGAATGGGCGTTCCTTCGCTGAAGGTTGTGCATTAGGCCCGGCAAGCCAGCACGTAAAAATCTACTGCCAATCATTAGCAGACCGGAGTTCCGCTGTGGAGACACCTAACCAGGAAAAGCCGAAAGACAGGGGAAGACAGTTTGAACCATACAAGAAATACAAAATGAGATAGGTAAAAAAAAAAACAAAAGAAAGAGAATTACAGATATAGCCAATATTTAAGAAACAGTCTAGAAAAATCTTAAAATTATGGACTGGATTAAAAAAAAGCTATGGTTAGGACAAAGCACTGTCATTAGCCTGATAAACATATCAGAATGGATGCAATTCAAAAGGCTGGAACCTGTTATATAAATGAAGATGTGTACAAACCTTCACTGTCAATAGCATTCCGATTCTGATACATCCATATAACCATAAGATACTCTGGGACATAATTAAGAAATAATACTGCAATCCGAAGGGTCTACTTGATGATACTAAGCACATATTTCTTGTATCCAGTCTACTGTAGACAAACTCACTGCCACCCAGCACACTGCTGTAAGGGAAAACAAGACATACATAAACAAGACATATTTTTTGCCTCCTTCACTTCCAATATGGGTGATCAGTTCATACAGCACAGCCTACACAAATCCCACCTTTGAAGTCACACCAGCTTGGAGAAAAGGAAATAAATCTACTTTCCATTTCCCTAAGTTGGTAAGACATTGAAGGTAGTATAAACTTTGACTAGGGTGTAGGAGCAGAGCCAAAAAATGCTAATGTCTAATATTACTTTCCTGACTATATAAATTTACCTAACACAATGGACACAATTTCCCACTGTTTCTCCAGCCAGCTTGGTTGATATGGACATCCTGAGGCAGTGGAGCAATTGCCTCATGTTCACCAACAACCCTCTACTCCTAGTCCACACAAAATGAGCGGGTTGTCAGCATGCACACCTCACCTACTACTCCACCCAAACTCACATCACACATACCTACATATGTAGAGGTTCTCACCAGAAACATATCTAAACACCAGCGACCTCCCAAGCACAGATACAAACACACTACACATAATACTTCATCTGCAGAACACAATACAAATAATAACTGTCTCACCCTGTCAAGCTCTTACGGCAAAACACAAAACCAAACATAATAGTCATGGGCGATTCCATCATGAGACACACAGAAGTCCCTTTCACCAGGCAGGATATGGAGAAGTTCATGGTTAGCTGTCTGTCATGTGGAAGGATCTGCCATATCACACATGCTCTCAAGTCTCTCAAAAACAGGTACTGTTATGACTGTCATAGTCCATGTTGGTGTGAATGACTTGAGACGTACCTCTCTGAACTATATGAAGAGACATGACTGAGCTCTCGGACAATGTGTCTCAGGGAGGTATGTCCTTAGCCTTAAGCAACATTTTACCTTCACCTACAATACAAACAGAAAACAATTGACTTCAATAATTGGTTTAGTTTCTGGTGTCATTCTAAAGGATACAGTATCTGTCAGCCTGGGATGACATGATCGACAGACCTTGATGCTGTGCCAGAGATGGTCATCTGTCACCCCTGGGATTTCAGATACTGGCTAAGGCTCTTGCCACCCCCATAGTGCCTTTTTTAAGCAGTGTCTGAAGGACAAAATTCCCAGTGTAAAAACTCCATCTAAAAACAACCTCAATTTATGTTGCTAAACGCTAGGAGTCTTAACATGAAACTGCACTCACTGGAAGCAGTCTTCACCTTGGAAGACTTAGACATTTGTGCAGTCATGGAGACCTGGTTCAAGGCTGTGGAGAGCACCCCAACTATACCGGTCTACACCTTCCAAATGTTCAACCCACAAACTGAAGGCATGAAATAAGAAGTTATGTTCTGCCTTGCAGCAAAATAATTTCTTCCTTCTCAAGAAGAAACTTACCCATGGTCTGGGACTCGGGGCCGATCCTGCTTTCGAATAGCAGCTACTAACTGAAGGATATAAGAAACTTTACCAGCTCGACGGCTATATAAAGTAATGCAAGGCAGTAAAAATCAGGTCTGTACAAAGGGCGTAGCACATAGCATAAAATGGAAGAAAAGGAAGAAGAAACTTTGGATGGAGAGGAAAAAGGTCCTGAATGGAATGGTCTTTAGCATTTCAGTTACTGTACATCTTCTGTCGGAGGGGAGGGTCGGAAGGCTCTGTAAGAAGAACTCTAAGGAACAAACTAATGGGAGGAAGAGGCAGTACACTTTAAGACATTGTTTTAACCACTCATTCTTTAATCCCAATACTAAGATCCAAAGCCACGTACAGGGCTACGCTCCTGGAAAAATGACTAAACTGGCTCAATGCAACAAGCTCTTGCTGGGGACCAGGTAAGGCGTTGTCCAACATGTAATTTTCCACATTTGTAACAGCTGTTTTAGAAAAAGGCAGTAAATTTCAGTGAAAAACCGAAAAAGACAAGAGGCGCTTAGTTCCTAAATGAATGTTCCGTACTTTTAATATACAAGATAGATAATACTTTCCCAAGATAATTTTTAGAATTGCTAAAGCTCAAAGCCATATCAGTAAGCTGATGATAGAAGATCAATTTCTTTTTTCAAGCACAAATAGGACGATGGGCGGAGATTAAAAGAAGTTGTAATGGGTTGATCAGATTTAATTGTGAGCCACCAAATAGTAATATATGTAGCTTCTAGTCTAATCTCATCTGTCTGATAAAAACTACAAGGGGGAAAGGAGGATTAATTGAATAGAAAGTTTAGGCACCCAGGATCAATAGGTTGGTTGGTTGTTTTAAAAGTTTTTAGAGTAAAAACGAAAATTTAACAACAAGAAGGCTCTGTTATTCCAAAGACAAATAAAGTCAGACGACTAAATTTAGATCCAAGCGCAGAGAAAAGCCTATCATTCATATTATTAATAAGTTGCCTCCCAAAGATATTTTTAAAAAGCCTAAACATAGCTGAATTATGACCACTGAGAAACAGATGCTGATGAATTCAGAGTTTTTTTCAAGTTAGCTCCTTTAGAAACAGGGGCATATAGATAAAATCCTTTCATCCTTAGCCTAAAGGCCAATGGGACAGCCAATTGAAAGGATCAATATTCAGAAGAAAGCCTGCATAGAAAACGTCGCTACTCTATCTGTGGGAAGAAGAAGGTAGAGGATTTTGGTGTGCTAAGAAGGGCCTTCTGAAACAGGAAGAATCAAGGCTGTCAGGGGTAAATCCTGGTGGGAGAGGGAGTGATGAGAGATATGAGATTCAGAACTGGTCAGGAGCCTGGCTAGGGGGCAATCCAAATCCCAGTAGATCTGGCACTGGGTCCAGATGCCCGATTCACCGTGAAGGACGGATGAGTGCAGGGGTAGATCTAAAAACGAGCCAGTGATCACCAATGCAATCAAAGGGGTCTAGGAAGGCACGAGCTTTCCCTTGTGAAAGAGGGGAGGGAGGGAATGAGAATCCAATTTGGAAAAAAAAGCGGGAGGCTTCTGGTGAGTCTGAGAGGTAGAGAGATTGGGGGAAGCTGAAAAGAAGGACAGAAATCCTGGGTCTTGAGCGTCTCTGGGCCCTGGCTGGGGAAGGAAGAGGATCTCTTCTGCTGGATTTGCTAGAATGAGAGAGTAGCAAAGAGGAGCAACATGCTTACCCCATTCATAGATCTGCGCAATCTGGATTGTGGATTGTTTGAAGGTCTGAGAATATGGGTTGCTGATCTACCTACTAGAATGTTGGTAGGAATGTTGATATTCGTTGCTGGCGAAGTTGATAGAGAGAGAGGACTTATTGCCATAGTCTGGCTTATGAGCTGAGGTATCTTGTTGGTAGGGCCCTGTCCTGGAGGGCTTGTTGACATACCAGTACGCCCTGTGTTGTCTAATCCACACTCACGGGGAAGAAAACGGGTTGCCAGTTGGTACTCGAAGAACTGCTCATCACATGACATTTATATTGCAGATGAGTACCCCACCCGATACTGGAGCACGGGAGGGTGTGCGCCGCGATCACCACGGGGCTGTGAGCGGCACCCGTGGTGACTGTCATCACTCCCCATCCGTATCAACAGTGCCCACTGGGGGTGGGACCTGAGAAGGAGCAGGGGACCCACGACCATAGTATTGCATCCACCAAGCACCAGAATCTAGGCTGTAGCCCTGTGAAGAAGATTCGGTGACGATAGACATGCTGGAAGAAGAGTTGTGGCGTGCATTCTGGGAAGGAGGTTCTTGTAGAATCAGCATCCAGGAAATGACTGCCAGCATCAGCCATGATTTGTACTCAGATGGTATCTGCGAATGATTGAAACTGTCAATCTGATGACCATGAGCTCTAATGTCTAAAAGGGGGCCATGACGATCCTGATGACATCGAGTGCGAGAAGGGCTTTGGTAGAGAAAGGGCAGGCGAGCCTGGCAGGCGATAAGTGGTCGATTGTGAGTGGTGAGAACAAAGAGTCAGTCATGTTGGTTAGAATCTGTAATAACCATCCTCCTAGAGAGTCAGGACAGAGCCCAATCCACAGGCATGGAACTGTGACTCATCTTGTACCAGGCATGAGAAGGTGACCACTGTGAGCCGGAACCACCTGGACTCTTTGGAGTCGTCTGGGAAGCAAAGGCAGAGGACCTGAATTTGAAATGATGAACTCGAACGACTGAATGAAATTTGTCTTCTAGGCACCTGAATTTTGATGTGAAGGGCCCAATTGACCTATGATCTGAGCAGGCAGGAGTCTTTCTTGATGAGACTCCTTGAGTAGTCTGGGACTCGGATGATTGAATCAGTCTCTCCTTCTGTCTATTGGCAAAGAACATTGAGTAGATTGGGGCTGAGAGAATCTTCTAGTAACTGGCTGAATGGAGATAGGGCATCAAACTCTGAGCTCTAACTTGAGTCGCTAGAAGAATCTCGAGAACAGTAAACAATTGGGGCCATGACAGTAGGACTCCCCACTAGCGGAATTATGTCCTGAGAGGGAATTTGAGAAGGGACTTTCCTGCAGTTGAATATGACTGAGGTGAAACCCAATGGATGGGGCTTGGTAATATCTTTCCGGGAAGACTGCCTCCAAGGAGGGACACAGGTACAGTGGGACCAAGGATGGCTGCCTCAGCTGCTCAGGAAAACAACCTGCTGCCCTGGTTCAGCGATGCCCCAAGAGGGGGACCTGGAGTCTGCCTTCTTAGGACCTCTAGACCCTCTGACCCGAGGCACCTCTCTGTTGGGCTGCTGCCCAGCTCTGCCTCGTGACCAAAACTGACTTCACCTACTGCTTGGGACTTGCAGGGCTGTGAAACTGGACCCTTCTGTCCTTTAGGATCTTTCCTCGAAGGTGGAAAAAACCCACCAACCGAGCAGACTTTACAAGCTTCTCCTAGAAACACCTGGTCACACACCCTTCACCTGAGGCTTTTCCGTTGAGGCCTTAAGGAAGCTAAAAATCCAAAGATTCACCCCAGGAGGACATAAAATGCTCGCCAACGGAATCACATTGCCGCATCATTCCACACCTAGCCCTCTAAATCTATGCGCGCGATTGTTACTTGTTCCCCCTAGCAGCCTGAGGATCTGCCGATGGAGGAGGTAGATACTCCTTGAGGCAATCTTTTCCCGGCTCAATGGCTGTAGGGGTCTGTGCTGCTTCAAAATCCTGGACTCAAAACATCTTAGCAAAGTGCAGCTAGTGACAGTCTGGTGCTGGAGAAAGATAATTCAGGAGTGGAGTCCCCTGGGTCGCTAAAGAAAACACAGCTAGGGATAACCTCCTTAAGTCCTTAAAGTACACCATGGGAGGATGGAATGGCACAGAAGTAGTAGCAATGTGGCACCAGGGGCCCGCCATATCAGCGACTATGGCCTAGCCACAGATGGTTCAGAACTTTTACAGTTAACTGGTTAAGATAACTTAGAGGGGACTGACTCTACAAGAGGAGAGAGGGGGCACTGCACTCTCCAGGCACCAAACCACTCAGCCTGAGAAGGGAGGACAATACTGAGAGGAGGAGGGATCGAGAGTGGAGAAGTTCTAGGTGTTTCAGAGGTTGTGTCTGAGGAAGTCTAGAGGCCAGAGGGAACTTGTTTCAAGTCTCTAGGATAGGTGAGAGGATGGGGTCTGACAGGATCCTCAAGACCTTCCTTCTTCTTCTACAAGTCTCCTCTTACACGGGAGTCACCCTTTAGGGAAGTACATGTGGAAGACAGACAATCATTCTGGGAAGAGGAGGCTGGAGGATCTCTGGGTCAATGCAAGAAGGTGGCACGGAGTGATCAGCAGGTACAATAGAGAGAGGGAAGAGGTCGGAGTCCTCAGGGACAATAGAGATGGAGCCAGGTGGAAGAGACTGATACTGCCTACTAGAAGGCAGGACGAGCCCCATCGGCTCCAATACACCTCCCAGGCAGAGAGAGAGGAGGCCAGGCGAGGAGGAAGGCCCAGACCCAGATCTAGGGGAACTCGAAGGCCCGAGAAGAGTCTCGAGGGACAGCTGCGTGGACCCCCTCTCACCCCTCGAGGCCGGAAGGGGAAGAGGCGGCTCACCACTAAATAAGGATGGGAGAGGACTGGCGAGTAAGAAGACCAAGGAAGCCGACCAATCCTCCGGCTGAAGGGACAGATAAGCCAAGGGGCTGGGAAGGGCTCCAAGAGGGAACCCAAGACCCAAGAACTGCTCTAGAGTACCCGGGGACTTGATTCCGGCTCTGGGAGAGAGAAGTTGAAGCTGGGCAACTGCTCTGCGAGGTTTGGGCCAGTACCTGTGACTAGGAGCTCCTACTGACCACTCTCCGGTGTACCTGCTTGAGTCAATGATCTGGCTGAAGTGGAGGCTCGATGGCTCCGCCCGAGGAGAACCTGGAAGGCTCGAGGAAGCTCGACCCTGAACCTCGGACCGGGCAATGGGTCCGGAGCCGGGGGAACGGGCCCGACATTCTTCACTCCTGCGGGCCGGACAGCCGATAGATCGTATCGACTATGCAGCACCCGATTTCAGCGAACCCGACCCATAGCCGCGGGAGCCGAGCGAGCATATTTGTACCCTGTGCCTGTGCGGAGCCTACCCGAGGCGACACCGGATCGTCGCGCGATGCTTAGCCGGAGCGGGAGGTGTTGGAACCCCCCACAGGTCCAAAAGGACTTCACAGGCACAGATAGCCGAAAGAGAGATGAGATCCAGAATGCGGCTCAGCGGGCGATCCTGACTCTCTATAACGAAGGGAGAGAATACAGGCTTAGAAACAGAAGCCTGGGGTCTTGGGGATTTGGATTGATTTTTGTGGGGCCGATGACAACTTAACATACTATATTCATTAAAGATACATACACCTCCAGATTGGTTAAACATTATGATCTTCTGGAGATACTTCAGGTGCAATTAACTGTTGGTAGGACTCCTATTCAAGTTACTGCCAGTTACAGGACCCCGTCCATGAATCACGGCACCCACTCTGCCTATTTGGATCTACTTGAGTCTACCAAGATACATCCAAACACCCTGATTCTGGGTGACTTTAACTACCCATTAATTAACTGAGTAAATTACTCACGCTCTAACTCACTTGCCCAAAGGCTCCTCGACTTTGTTAACTCCAATGCACTAGACCAGCTGATTGACGCCCCCACAAGGGGTGCAAACATCCTGGATCTGGTGATTAGCTATATGGGGGACCACTGTGAGGTCTTCCTTAGTGAGATCTGACCACATATCAGTCTCATTCGAAGTAATCACACCTGACCACCTCCACCCCCCAGCAGCAACAAGTGAACTAAAAAAAACTTTTGCAAAGCAGATTATAACCTCTTACTGTATGGTATAAATAGATTTACTGCACCTTCTCCCTCAGATGGAACTGGCAATTATGCTGAGTTCTACACCAGTGCTTTATACAAGCACTTTTATACATATATTGACTCAGCCGTAGGGCCAAAACAAGTTCCTCAAAGAAGAGCAAACCTGTCTGGTGGACAACTGCCATTAACAGGTTTTACAATAAGAGGAAGAAATTGCTGTCTAAGTGAAATAGGGAGAGAGCCCTAAACTGGAAACAATCCCTCCTCAGCTTAAACAAGCAAATAAGACTTCTTGTGCAGTCCTACAAAGCAAACTACAAATCCAAATTATTCTCCTCAATTAAACCTGTAACCTAAAAGAAAATGCCCAGATTTGTGCCAAAGTGGTAGTTAATGATACCACATATACTAAGCCTGTTAACATAGCTAACCTGTTAGCTGACAGGTTCTGTGCAAACTTCACCCCCCCCCCCGCCACATGTACCCCATGACATCCCTACCACCTGTCCTCTACTGTGCATCTCTAAAGAACAGGTCATAAACACCCTCTCTAAGGTCAAAAACACAGCATCTATGGGACCTGCTAACATCCCAGGTTGTGTCCTACATGGGCTCAAACAAGAATTAGTAACACCACTGGGTACTCTTTTCAATCATAATCATAAAAATGCAAGGTTAATATTAGTGGCTCAGGAGAGTGGACTACATACACGTGGTTTACAAAGTCCATTGAACATGTGGGAGAAACAGATTAATGCAAGTTCTGTAAAACAGAACTGGAAACAGTTGCACATCCTGTTGCTGGGTGTGAATACACTAATGTCAAAGGGCCTGTATACTGTGTATACTGAAAGGTATAACAATGTGGCAAGACTGTTGGATTGGGGATTGTGCAAACATTACAGTACTGAAGTAGCAGAAAAACATTGGAAACTTAAGCCACAAAGCATTATAGAGAATGATGAAGTTTATATCACATGAGATCACCCATTAGCAACAGTTCAAAAAACAGATAGAAGAAAACCAGATACAGTAGTCCATGAAAAGGAGACAACAGTAGCTTTGATCACTAAAACTGCAACACCTACACCCAGTGATGACAGAGTCTTACATTCAAAGGAACACACAGTCATAAAATGCCAGACCGTTCTGACAGAAGAAGGAGAGATGGGTCTCATAAATGAGAATTTACAGCTGTACATATATATATATATATATATATATATATATATATATTACTGATGCATGTAATTCCATACAAATTGCAGGAGGAGTCAATTCTGGCCACATTGTGGGTGCTGCAAAGAGCACTTTTGGCTAACGTCAAATACTGAAACACTAATTTCACAACCTTTAATCACACTTTGACTTAGGAATTGGATCCATTCCTGTCATGGTATCAGAAACCCAAAAGACTTGGAGAAATGAAACTCTGGGAATATGTAGCACTGTTGCAACCTCAAATATTTTTACACAATTTCTCAACTATACTACACAAATGTATTAAAATTCCTGGTAAAATGTACTCAGTTAATTGTCGTTGCCTTCAATGTATTACATTATATGCTTTGTTTTTTTATTTCTTTGTACCTCTGAGAAGAGAGTGAAATTAACTACCGAGATCAATGCAATACCCCAGTAAACAATTTCACACGAATAAACAATATTTGCCTATTTCCTTTACCAGCTTTGTTCTTGTCCTGCTTGGGGTATAAATGTCAAAATTCACCAGCACAGTTTCTGAACAGCTTCATTGCCTTGGACTAAAACAACTGCTTCAAAGACCGCATAGTCTTCTTATTTTCCTCTGAAATTTTAATAATAACCTCAGCAGTAAATGCAAAAAGGAGGTCTTTGTCCAATGGTGCATTCAGGATCTCTATCTTTACATGGTCTGGCAGGGGCTGAGTCCTCAGTCAGTCATGTCTCCAGACAACTGATCCAGTAGCTGCTGACCTACATGATGCAGTAATGGCATATCATCTACATTTCTTAGCATATTCTGCAACTTGTACAAAGAGGTCAACTCAAGCATCTCCTGCTTCAGATCCTTATCTGACATTGCCTCTGCATTAGCCCTCATTCTACTGGTAAATAATCAAGTGGATTTGTTAGTTCAAGACTCTGAAGGCAACGGTGGTAAAAATGTATACTTTTCCCCCCAGATCTGTTGCGTATTCTAATCACCACCTCACTGGAGGTGGGTTCCTGGATGGAACCAAAACAGATCCCTTGCTCAAATCAAAGAAGTCACACCACAGCTGGATCATCTAGGTCTCTTGTACACAAACCTACACAAATCATTGACCCTATAAAAATGGTGACGCTTCCTGGAACTTGGGGAGATGGCTGGAATCTCATTTCAAGATGCATTTACAAACACAACATCCATTATTGGAGGAACAGCAACTGTCCTTCACTTATGCAGGTCCATTAAAGTTCAATAGCTAAGCTAGGCCTCTGAGTACACTTTAGACCTCACTGGAACTCCTCCACCTTATGAAGTGTGCTCCCAAAGAAGATACTCTCTTTGGACAGGCCCAGGATGTGGTGTCCTTGATGAACACAAATTCAACCAACACCATGCCAGTAAAGCGTTTTATTGCGATCTGGTACCTCGGCTTTTCGCCTTCAAAGGATCACAGATACAAAGTGCTGTTAACTATTATTTATACAAGAGATTAAGTTAATCAGCACTAATTATTCAATTAACTCATTACATCATTTCATAATCAAATTTTAAAGTGCTCTAACAGTGTTTCTTTTCTTATATATATCAAAATTAAAAAATACAATCAGAGTCAAAATGCCTTCAAATAAAATATTCTTGAACTATAAAGTTCCATGTATTTTTATTAACAAATGTGTGAAAGAATGAATTTAATATTGATTGCTTCTAAGTAATTCATACTATTTATAAAAATAAGCAAGTATTAATCATTAAATATTATGTATACATTTTGTATTTATTATCTTACTATATATCAAAATATACTGAAATGTATAAGATATAAAAAATAGTATCACTAATATAAGTCCTTATCAAATATCTAATAATCTATAATGACTATAAAGACTTTTTCATAAAATTTAATCTTTTATAAACAATTATAATCTTTAAGTGCCATTTATATATAGGGGAATTTGTTAATATTTAAATACTTAATTCTAAATTTAATCCATATGGTTTCAATGTATTAAATTTCAGAATAATTCTGGTCTCTAATTCAAGTAATTTTTGAACAAATAATCCCCCATTTTCACAATTGAAGGGTTTACCCAAAACACAAAATTTTAAACTGCCTGGGTCACCTTTATGTTTTTCCAAAAAATGTTTGGCCACCGGACTAAATTCATTTTTGTTCCTAATGTCTTTTAAATGTTCTAAAATTCGAACACGAACCATTCTTTTTGTTTGTCCTATGTACCAAGTATTATGGCATGAGCAACCTAAGATATATACCACTCCCACTGATTTACAATTGAAACGATATCTAGATTTAAAAGTGGTGTCCTTGATGTCTAACTCACAAGGGACAAAAGAAAGGATTTGGTGCACACAGGTCAATTTCAGCTCATTTGCTTCAGAATCCAGTGAATTTAAATCCTTCAAAGTAAAATCAACCCATCTCTTCTTTAGAGGGGCCCATGACACCTCAGGTGTTTACAAAGCCAGTTGTTTGGTCTTTAGGAAGGACATGAAATCTTGACCCAACTGGAAGAGCTGTTGAGAAGCCTGGAATACCAATGCACTTCCCAACTTAGGCTGAGGCAAAGTGGCAAGCACTGGTTTGTGCCTCGTGGCTTTGGAAATATCCACCTTCGTGGACACAGAGAATAGGCAGATGGCCAAGACCTTGGTCTGTTCATCAGCAACCTCCATGCAAGCACAGACCATGAGGATACCGCCGTTACCCTTTGTTAAAAGAATCTGAGCCTTCAACAGCAAGAACCCTTTACCCTGAGGATCAAGCAAGAAAGTATCAAGAAAGGAGAAAGAGGAAACAATGTATTAAAGTGACAACTAGGAGAGTAAAGAGGTTATTAGTAACAATTTGCTTAAGTGAATTGAATGATTAAGAGAGAAATACTTGAATGACTTGCAAGAGAGTTAAGAAAGGGGAGAAAAGACCAGAGTTGCAAGGTAATGGATTTGTCAAAGTGAAGGCAGAAGGTGATGGAAAAAGATAGCGACAAAGAAGGGGACAGCAAGCATGAAAAGTAGTAGTAGGAAGACTCAGAGTGCCAAAACAGAGCTTAAGCTTGTGAGTAAAACAGAAGATGGAAAGGAGAGTTCAAATTGACAATGTTGTTATAAAATGTCAAGGATTATTTCTCAAAGATTTTATCTTATGTTGCAAAGCAAAATGAAAATTAAGAATGGCACTTAAGTTAGGCATGAAAAGAGGGGAAAGGATAACAGAAGACACACAGAGAAGGGAGGTTATACAGTACTAGGGATAAATCCAAAAAAAAGAAAGGAACATTATACGTGGCTTAAAGTTATAACAAGGCATGTAAACAGATTATGGATAAACAAAGTGAATGAGATACTGGCTTACATTAAACAATGAAAAGGGGAAGTAATAACACTCCAAAAAAACATCTAATGAAGAATAAGCAACTAAAATAAAAAGGATACAGAGAAGGATTTCATGTACAAGTACAAGAAGGCAAAAAGAGGGGAGTGATAACTCTGATTCCAAGAGGATCTGAGGTGTTTACAGATGAGCAAATGACTGATGAGCAGTGTAAATACACTTTACAGAGAAGCTATTAGAGAGTTACTGGGGTGCTATTACAGAGAAAAAGGCAACCCCACTGCTGAATGTGTATATTCTCCCTAAATAAAAAAGCAGGAATTAAAAAAAGATTTTGGGGAAAATAAGAACCTTCCCTCGGGGATTTAGTTAGTGGCAGGAGACTGGAATATGGAGACAGCGGGATGTGATGGCTCTGGAACAAAGGACATCTTACAAGAAGGGAAGTTATTACTACTATTATTTTTTTTTAATTACATGGACTGGTGGATGTAGAACAAGCTGGGAGGGGGAAGAACATATACAAATTTCTGTGAGAAGTATGCAACTTGGTCTAGATTGCATATCTTACAGTACTATACACACACATAAACAAAAAGCATGAAAATTTGGTGGTAAATGTAAGGACTTACCCAAGATCTTTATCATACCATGTACAAGTGATAATGGGGATGAGAGACCCAGGAAGTGAAAAGACAGAACAGCAATGAAGGTTTGCAGCAGAATGGTGGAAGAATGAAAATATATAGAAGAATAAAAATGGGTACTGGATAATCTAGAGATGGTAGAAATACTACAAAGTGATGCAGTCATAGGATTGGAGGTCTGAAAGTGGAAAATTAAAGATACAACATAACGGGAGGAAAAGATGGGAAGAGTATGAAAGAAGGATGGGGTAAGAGGAGAAAGAATTACAGCAAAATGGAAATTGAACAAAAGTAGAATGAAAGGAACTAGAGAGGAAGCAGGAGCAAGTTTTACTAGAATCAGTAGAAAGGAAACAAGTAACATTTAGGCAACAATATTTTGAAAAACACCCCAAAGCTGGAGAAATACTTGGCAAGTAAATTAAGTCAGTAAAAAAGAGAGAGAGAGGAATAAACAAGGTTAGAGACAGGAGGACAGGAGGAATATACATGCAAACAAGCAAGACAGATGAAATATTTATATTATGAAGACTTTTATTGGGCCCAGAAAGGGAGAAATGACTGATTGTTTATATTATGTGAATTTTTAGACGGGAAAGAAATTCTAAAGATGGGAATAAAAGAGGGGAGATAAGTGATGGGGCAAACAGGACCCACAGAGGCAGATGATAGCCTAAGCAGGGTGAAGTCCCCAAGGGGAAGACACAGTACCTATGGAATTATGAAGAGAATTTAAAACAGAATTTATTCCTGTATGATACAGAGTCTTTAACATGGTGTCGTGGGAAAGGAGGATTCAGGAATCCTGGAGAAAAGCAGTAATATCAGTGATATGGAAGGAATGAAGTCAGAAAGAGCTCAGTACAGTACACAGTTGTGTAATTAAACTTACCATAGCAGATGTTTCAATGACTACTGCTGCAGTGGAATAAGGTATGTTAGTTATGTCCTGACAACGCTGTTATGGCTTGGGCTATTGCAGCTGTGATCAATATGAAGGACATCCAGTGAATATGAGTACATGCCATCTAATTTCAGCACTAAGTCATACTAAAAAGATGGTCATAGCAATTCTGGTGACCAGGCTGGCCAGGATACTTACTTGTGAATAAGGATCAGTGTGGTTTTGTGAAGGCTAGGCTGACATTTGATAACATATTAAAGATGTACATTATTCATATGGAGGCAGGGGGAAGAAGCAGCAGTAGTATTAGTGGGGCTGGATGCAGAGAAAGCTTTGACAGGGTACAATGGAGGTATTTATGGGAAATTATGTACAGAACAGGGTTTCCATTACAATTTATTGAGCTAATGTGGGGAAACCGAGTGTGTAGTGCAGAGATAAAGATTAATTGGTGGTGACACCAGAATTTGAAACTGGAAGAGGGACAATGCAGGGATGCCCATTTTCCCATGTATTGTTTGCCATACACTTGAAACCATTAGTACAAAAAAGACAGAGTACTATATATATATGGATGGGAACACGGAGGGGTGTACAAATAAAAACTAGGAATGTTTGCTTATGATGTAATACTGCATCTAACAAGTGCAGACTGGGATATGCTAGACCTTTTGGTATTTTGAGGATATTTACAAAATAGCTAGGATATAAGGTTAATGAAGATAACATAAAAGCAATATGTATTATGTACTTACACAACTTGGTACAAGTTTATCCATGTTTATAGGGGGGGGTCACTATAAGTTAGATATTCTAGAGATTTGATAAAGGATGCATTGGAGGATGAGAAGAATAAAACGTATGCCATGACTCATAGATGGGGGGCAGATGTGGCTCACAGAGTACAAGTGATTAAGATATTTACTGCTCTCTCTGTATTATACTAAGCTCAAGCATTCACTTACGATCTTGGTAGGACTCTTTGGGAACAATTAAGAAAGACAATAATGAAATATGTATGGGAAGAAAAGGGACCCACAGCAGACTGGCAAATGACAATACTACCAGTAAAAGAGGAAGTTTAGCAGTATCAAATTTACAATTGTATTTTAGAGAAGCACAACTAAAGATGGCATATTACTTGGAGAATGAGAAATACAGCTCCAAGTGGAAACAGATGGTGTTTCAGCAGTGAGGTGTTAGTCAGGTATTACAAAAGCTGAAATTGTTATCACAAGACCTGGATATAAAGCAAGGTAAGCAACACTTAAAGCAAGTATACAGAAGTGTAGAAAACAATGAATAAGAAGGAGTTATTAAAATAGAAGTTTGAGATTTGGCCCATTAGGATGGGCAGTTTGGAGATGGCAACTGATGCATTACTTATCGAAAAACAGTGTTGAGAAAGAGAAAAGAAGGTATTTTATTGGGAACAATTACAACTATGAGGGCAGATAACGGAATGGGAGACTTTAGAGAAAAACAAACCAAATAACACAGAATACGTTAGGAAGAATATAAAAGAGATAGAGAGGGATGACAGAAACCAAAGCGAGGTCATTTAATGGCACATGCATGATCAGAAGGGGCAAATAAGCGTTAATTAGCAATTTATGCAATGCAAATACAATAGAAAATGGGAAATGTAAAATTAAACAAATGAGGGTATGGCAGTGAATAATGGAAGTAGAAATTACAAAATATAGCTAATGATGGTGTATGCAGAGCCACAGTTAATTATGACTGAAATATAAAATACTCACTTGGAAGTGCTTACATAAATATTCTTATACACCTGAAAGGCAGCATAAGATACTTCAGGCTGTGTCTTAAATATGCTGCAGATTGATAATCAAAGACAGATAGGGGATTGGCAGCACATTTTTTGGAGATGTAATATACTTGAGAGATACAGACAGGAATAGCAAATATCAACTGGTAATGTGTTAGGACATGAAGTGCAGTTATGATAGAATTTTTTTTTTTAATGAAAAATGGTTTGCAAGAATATATGAGCACAAAGGCTCATATTAATTCTAGTAGCAGCAAAAGTTATTATGAAGAAAGAAAAACTCAAGAATCTACAACAGATCACGTGCTTGGGATAAAGAATAACATAAAAAAATGCAAAGTAAATCCAATAATATACTATGTAAATCACGTCATAAAATGTAACCACTGGGAGTTTGTGCTAGGAAATTTAGAATAAAGAGACAGTGTATTAGAGAATGGATGCAATGTGCGACAGAAGAGAACTAGGAAAGGCTGATGTATGAAGCTCAGGATTTAAGGTGCAGGAAGGATAAGCACTGTGCAATGTCAACAAGTAGAAGTGGACAGGTTTTGGGAAAGCTATGTGAAGGCGAAAAGCCGAGGTACCAGAACGGTTGTAATAAAGAACTGTATGTCCTGATGGTGGATTTCCTTGCCTTTCTTCCGTGTGGTATGAAGATTTGGTCCTTTCATGTTTTTGTGAAATGAATATACAATCTCAGAAGGGAAAGGAATACGAATGGAAAAAAAGAGTGGAAAATGTAATCTCGGACTCTTGGCTGAGTTCAATGTATAAGAAAAGTAAATGTTGTTTCTAAATCACAGGCTGAACCATCAGAGGAGAACAGATGTGCACCATGCATGCGGACTGCACTATTGTATGATTGTAGTGAAACAATAAGGCAGCATTTAAAAAAAAAATAAATCACCTGATCACAAAAATTGGTTTAACACATTACTCAACTAGATTTGAATATTAGTCCTTCGGACTTGTGAATTTCATCATGAAAGGTGTAGTAGATTAACTAGTAATGAAAATCATCTCCTCACCTGGCAATCACATTAAATAAGCAAAAACAAGAAACAAACTTAGATGCATTTGCAGACACTTAGCAAGAACATCTAATATTAAAATCAATTTTGAAAGGAAAAGAGAAGAAAAAAGACTTCAAAATGACATTTCAATCATACGATCTGTAGATATGTAAATTTCTCTTAATTTATATAATCTTTTCCTGGTGAATCAATATCCTCACATCACTTCACAACTCACATTAGCCTCAGTTAGATATAAAATGTGATGTAATTTAATTTACGTGTGCTAGCTTGCTTGTTCCTGGCTAAGGTACCCAACCTAATTATGGCCAATAATGTAGGCCCTATTTGTTGGTCAAAGAACCAACATGCTGCAGTTCTGATAGGCTAGGAATAATAAAGTATTGTTATTGGATATCACACTGCAGAAATTAAACCATGTTAGCTGCGTTTCAAAATATCTCTGCTACAAGTGAAGGTATGTGGCTTTCACTTCCTTAGTAGCTATTTCATCCATTATCTACTTTAACATATCTATATTAGATACAGTTTTACTTTTCAGATTTCTATTAATTGCCTTCTTGCACACTGTCATGACTAAAAACAGTCATTTCTTCACCTTATTGGTCACAACAATTATCTCCATAGACTGGCAGAAAAAGTATTTGTATTAACTCTAAGGAAAATGAGAATAAGTAGGAAAACACATCTTGTATCAGAAATTTAAAGTTTACTACAGCAGAGGGATTTCATAAAATGTTGTGTCATGACTATATCCCTGCATCTCCAGTATCAGTATGGTACTTGAGGAAACAAGTTAAATGCAGACAGGTGTGTAAACAAACTGCACAGTTACTTCTAAGTCATCTTACATTTCCTAGATGTTGTGGAGTACCTAAACACATCAGTATATCCTATACCAGACAGACTGTGGGACCTATTGCTTAACAGCTGAGCCCATGCTTCCCTACAACTGTTCATTACCGCTATTCTAAGCTCCTACATACTAATACAGGCTTTGGTAATTATCCCTTTCAGAACTGCAGAGGCGTATCTAGCTTCCATGAGGAATTTCATCAGTTTGGGTTAGGAACTAATTGGTAACTCAAACACCTTTAAGTTCCTAGTAGTTGTAATTAGAGCAACTCATTCAAGTCTGAAGATTTCTCTAAGATGAAATGATTTTTAGTCATAGGTTCATAGATGAATAACATGTTAACTGCCTGAAGGGCCATTCTAAGTCAAGTTAATAACCTAAAGTTAGAATCAAACCTTGTATTTTGTGTTTGTGAGGCAAAGACCTAAACCATTATGCCAAACTTACCCCCATGTGCACCACAGAAGCCTGCCTATTACATCTTAACATCACTTTAGGAAAGATATTACTATTCTATCTGTGCTCAGTAACTACATTGCCCGCTTCTGAAATTAAGGTCCATTAGTCGTTGTCTGTTCCAGTAATAATGAATCTTTCTGCCATATAACCAATTTTTCATAATAACCTCTTTCACAAAAATCATGCATAAGTGAATTCAAATGGTCATCCAGGTTTATGTCATCAGTATTTAGTTTACATGCATATATCATTGTCAGATTCTTCATAATATTTTAAGGATGAACAGGTGCTGCATACCAGTTTTATTTGAAAATGTATTTTCCTTATTGGTTTCCTATGTACCACAGTATTCATAGGTCCTTCAGTTATTTTTTTTCTTTACATATACCAAGAAAATATAACACTAGTGTCTGAAAAAGAATTATTCAAATGTTAAAATTTAACATTTTCAGTGATATACATTCCACTTGTTCACCACTACCTTCCCATAACAAAATATATCATCAATGAACCTGTTATGAAACAACACTTAGAGTTAATTGTATTTTTTTTAATTATTTAAAATATATTCTCTCTCTCATACTGCCATGAGCATACTGCCTTGCATACTAGCCATAGGAGTGTTCAATGCTACACACCACACCCCTCTATGAAAATAAAAAAGATTCCTGAAAATATTTCTCAAAGTCAAAATACAGAAGATCATAAATACTAATTGTTACATCAGAAAAAGATGAACGGCAGATTAAGTACTTTCTGCTTTATTTAACACCATAGCCATTAAGCATTATGTAAACCATGAATCTACATACAAAGTAATGAATACATACAAAACATTCTTCTTCACTACGTACCAGTTATATACAGTGGATATAAAAAGTGTTCACACCCCAGTTGATATGCCAGGTTTTTGTGATATAAAAAAATGAGACCACAATAAATCATTTCAAAACTTTTCCCACCTTTAATGTGACTTATAATCTGTACAATTCAATTGAAAAACAAACAAACCTGTTAGGGGAAAAAATATAAAAAAGTAAAAAAAAACTTGCAATAAGCTGGTTGCATAAGTGTGCACACCCTTAAATTAATATTTTGTTGAAGCACCTTTTGATTTAATTACAGCATTTGGTCTTCTTGGGTAGGAGTCTATCAGCATGGCACATCTTGACTTGGCAATATTTGCCCACTCTTCCTTGCAAAAGCGCTCCAAATCTGTCAGAATGTGAGGGCATCTCTTGTGCACAGCCCTCTTTAGGTCACCCCACAGATTTTCTATCGGATTTAGGTCTGGGCTCTGGCTGGCCCATTCCAAAACTTTAATTTTCTTCTGGTGAAGCCATTCTTTTGTTGATTTGGATGTATGCTTGGGGTCATTGTCGTGCGGAAAGGTGAAACTCCTCTTCATCTTCAGCTTTCTAGCAGACACCTGACAGTTGTGGACCAAAAGTGACTGGCATCTGGAACTGTTCACAATTCCCTCCAGCGTGACTAAAGCCCCAGTTCCAGCTGAAGAAAAGCAACCCCAAAGGATATACTGCCCACCACCATGCTTCACTGTGAGATGATGTTCTTTTGGTGATGTAAAACGTTGTTTTTTCACCAAACATACCTTTTCAAATTGTAGCCAAAAAGTTCAATATTGGTCTTATCAGACCATAACACATTTTCTCGCATGCTTTTGGGAGACTTGATGTATTGTTTTGCAAATTTTAACCGGGCCTGTATGCTTTTGTGTGTAAAAAAGGCTTCTGCCTTGCAAACCTACCCCATAGGCCAGACATATGGAGAATACGGGAGATTGTTGTTACATGTATTACACAACCAGTACTTGCCAGAAATTCCTGCAGCACCTTCAGTGTTACTGTAGATCTCCTGGCAGCCTCCCTGATCAGTTTTCGTCTAGTCTTTTCATCACTTTTGCAAGGATGTCTAGTTCTTTGCAACGTCACTGTTGTCTCATATTTTCTCCACTTTTTGATGACAGTCTTCGCTGCGTTCCATGTTGTGGAAATTTTTTGTGCCCTTCTCCTCACTTGATACCTTTCAACAATGAGATCCCATTGATGCTTTGTAAGCTCTCTGTGAGCCATGGCTTTTGCTGTAGCAGGCAACTGAGTAAATGTCAGGAAAATCCTACTAGGACAGCTAAACTTTATTTGGGACAGTCAGAGTCTCTTTAATTGATGTCAGGAGTGTACCCAAGATGATTGAATGCTGCAATTAAAGCAAAAAGTGCTTCAACATTGTATTAGTTTAAGGGTGTGCATACTTATGCAACCACCTTATCGTAAGTCTTTTATTTTTTATATTTTTCTCCTAACAAATTTGTTTGTTTTTCAATTCAATTGTACAGGTTATAGGTCACATTAAAGATGGGAAAAGTTTTGAAATGATTCATTGTGGTCTAATTTTTTGATATCAAAAAAACTTGGCATTTTAACATGGGTGTGTACACTTTTTACAGCCACTATAGAGGTTTCAGAAAAAAAGACCACCTACATAATCTGCTCTCAAAAAATACTTAGATATTCTGTTTTCAATATTCAAGACCCACTCCCTCAGGGAACCTTTTATTTCAATTTCTCTACTGGAATCAAAGTATTTACCTATAGCAAAATGTTCTCCCTTTGAGCAGTTTCCTGGGCTTGACTTCCTCCCACATAAAACCAATTCTGTTCTTGACAGACTTTTATAAACTCCTTTGTGGAAACTGTAAAGGAAAGGATTGAAATGAGTATAAAAGAAGGGGGTAAAAACAGTAATGCTTACACTCTAATCCAATGGAAAAAAAGCCAAGTGTCTGGGTCCTTAACTTCCCTTTTGATGCTAACCTTTGACTCCCCTCAGCTGTACCCAGGTCCTCTCCTTGTCCACTGAATCTACCAAACTCGACTAATATCACCCATACTAACTCCAAGCCATGAGTGATGGCCAGTAAGGACACTAAGGCTTACAGAGGCAGCATCATACTGCTAATGAAGAGTACTTCTGCTCCTAAGGATACACCCTTGCATGTGCCCATTCTATCCCAGAGAAAGTACGCAACAGGCTAGGCTTCTGTACTGCCCACACCTCTATGTGCAACTCAGCCATAGCACTGCTCTCCTAAAGATCATGCTGTATGACCAGAGACTGACAGTGATGAGCATAAACAGCTATGAAGATCTAAGTGTGTGCCCAAGTGCATGCACTCCCAACCCCCCCCCCCCCCCGGTGGCATGCCTATCCTCCCTAATTGCTCATCAAGTGCTTGAGCTGCTAATCAAACTCTGGTTACCTGCACTACTAGTCAGGGTTTTATTCTTCTACACCACAGACGTAGGCTTCTTTAGAGACTATCTGTCATAGGCAATCTGTATTTTAATATATACTTTTTCATTCTCTGACAGCATCCATGAACTTTAGCCTCTGTTGAAATGTTGCACCCGAATAATCATGATTTGCATGCACTATTTGACCCTTTCCTGTGTGGTATAACTGCAACAGTAGTTATATTTAGACAGAGATTGTACTAAATTACCCTAGGTTTACTATATGACCTATGTGAAACAGACAGTGGCAACCTAGGCACCCTTTTAACCCTTAGAGTGTTACACCTGTCCACTGCCCATCTTGGTTTTCACAAGTTCTATTAGATACAGCTTCTCTTCTCATTTCAGTGCTCCAAACAATCATAGATTTTACTTCCTACATTATCCTCTTCTGCAACCAACATTTGCGGGCACATACTATACCTGATCACACCAGACCTCATATCTTATTTCATTATGATCTGCCTGTTGCTGAACAGGCACCATTGTGAACTGATAGTCATACAAAAATGCAGTGTGTGAACTTCAACCAATTCCAGTATTTTTATATATCTTTCCAGCAACTGAGGTACATGTTATAAAACACACATCATTTCTTCCAAAATTCTTGTTACTTCCTTGACATTTAACTGGATAGTTTAGTTTATCATCAGTGGACCACTCTTGAGATGACCTGCCTTCATCACAATTACCACTAAATTGATTTATTTGTGTTGCATTGAATACTATCTAGCTGGAAGTTGTGGCTCTGTTTTTTCAGTTAATGCTTGTTAGAATTCCTGAATAGCCAGTGATAAGTGGGGGTAGTTCAATTCATTGTTATTTGGTTTCTGTCTTATGTAAGTGGTACATTTTGGATTATTTTCTGCTTAAACTCTGAGCTTTGGCCAGCTAAGACCTACATGCAATCAACTGGACGTATAAGTGAATTTAAGTAAATCTTTATCTGCACTTTTTTCAAATACAGCATTTAAATTGATTCATTTGTGTTGCATTGAATACTATCTAGCTGAAAGTTGTGGCTCTGTTTTTTCAGTTAATGCTTGTTAGAATTTCTGCATAGCCAATGATAAGTGGGGGTAGTTTACTTCATTATTAGGTTTCTGCCTTACATAAGTGGTACATTTTGGATTATTTTCTGCTTAAACTCTGAGCTTTATCCAACTAAGATCTACATGCAACCCCCCCAAATGGGGAGCAAAAAAAAATATATATACATATTTATATATATATATATATATATATATATATATATATATATATATATATATATACAGCAGTATATGTAAATACACTTTTAGCACCATAAACTTTACCTTCATCTAAAAGCAAATACACCACAAAGGCTTTAGAATATAGTGAAGGAAAGAGAAGTTATAGAAAAGGGGATGGCGGATGGGTATCCCAGACTGCAATAGAGAATACACTCGAACATAGACATTTATGGTAAGTGTACACAACTGTACTATGTTCTTCATGTTTCACTGTTGCAGTCATTACATCTGTGTAAAATTCCAAAGCTATGGATGGGAGGATGAAACTAAATAGCATTAGGAGCAGCTATACAGCCCTGCAGAACTGCAGTGGCAAAGCCTGCCCTGGATTTGCAGAAGAGAGGCAAATGATAATGCTTTGTGAAGGTATGGACAGAGTTCCAAGTAGCAGCTTCTAGAATGTCTTTGGTTGGAACTCCTCTGAGAAAGGTTGCTGAGGTAGAGCCAGCCATGGTGGAATGTGACATGATTCCCTTGGGCACAGGTTTACCATGGTGCAAGTAGCAGAAACGAATGCAGTGGCTTATCCACTTAGAAATAGTCTGCTTTGATATAGCCTTCCCCTCTGATCCTGAAGCAAATGCCACCAGCAGTTGCTCAAACTTTCTTACAGATTTGGTCCTGTTTAAGTAGAATCTTAGTTGTCTGTGTACGTCCAATGAATGCAGTATCCGCTCCCCCTTGTTCTGCAGATTTGGGTAAAACGTTGGGAGATGAATTGTTTGGTTACGAGCCACACTGGATACCACCTTAGGCATAAAGGAAGGATGGGTCCTGAGGGACACTCTGTCCGGGTAAAATGTAATAAAAGGCTCCACAGCCATGAGAGCCTGTAGTTCTGAAACCCTTCTTGCTGAAGTGATTGCCAAGAAGAAAGCTGTTTTCCAAGATAAAAATTTTATATCCGCAGTAGCTGCTGGTTCAAAAGGAGGCAGGGTGAGTTTTTCCAGCACAAAATTGAGGTCCCATGCAGGAGTTGGTGATCTTCTGGGAGGCCTTAAATTTTTGGCCCCTCTACGATACTGTTTGAGCAGAGGATAAGAAAAGAGGGGAGGCTCCGTGTTGTAATGAGCCGAGATGGCAGAGGCATGGATTTTTATTGAAGAAAAAGATAGGCCCTGCATCTCAGTCAAGTATTGTAAAATCTGAGGGATATTTGGTTTTGCTGTGTCCGTTCCTTGTGCTTGTTCCAAGCACAGAATCTCTTCCATTTATCAGCATAAGATTTTCTAGTACTTGGCCTTCTGGCTTCCAAAATTACATCCATCACAGATTTACTGAGAGGTGTTGTTTGAATAATTAAATGATCAGCCACGCTACAAGGTTCAGAGTTTGGAGCTGAATGTGCAGAATTTGATTGTTCTGCTGAGACAGTAGATGAGGTATTTGAGGGAAGTACCAAGGAGGGAGTTGAGACATATTCCTTAGAATTGGGTACCAGTGCTGGCGAGGCCAGTACGGAGCAATCAGGATCATTTTTGTTTTTTCCTGTCTGACCTTTAATAAGACCTTGGAGAGAAGAGGCAGAGGGGGAAAGGCATAGACTGATAGGCTTTTCCAACTGAAGGATTGGGCATCCACTTTCCATGCTTGTCTGTGATAAGTCCTTGTGCAGAATTTGTCCAGTTGATAATTTTGGGGAGAGGCAAATAAATCTATGTCTGGGCTCCCCCATTTCTGTGTTACCATGCTGAAGATTTGTGGATCCAGTTTCCACTCGTACAGGTCCATAAGACTTCTGCTTAGGTCGTCTGCCAGAGTATTTTGTTTTCCTGACAGGAATTGAGCTTGAAGATGTACTTGGTAAGTCAAAGCTGCGTTACACAATGCCATGGCTAGTCTGCAAAGGGGGTAGGAATGTGTACCCCCCTGCTTGTTTATGTACCACATAACTGTGGTATTGTCTGTCTTTATCAGTAGTTGTCCTGGATGAAGTAAGTCCTTGAATGCTATCAGAGCATTCTGAACAGCTAGCATCTCTTTCTGGTAGATATGCAGATGCATTTGTTTTCGGCTCCATATACCCTGAATGCATCTCCCTGCCAGGCAGGCCCCGCAAGCATAGTCTGATGCATCTGTAGTTAGGGTTTGGGTGGCAGGGGGTAGAGTGAATGACACTCCCTTGTTCTGGAGACATGTCTCTGCCCACCAAAGAAACTCCTGTTGTAGGCAGGAAATGAGAGGAATCACTGTTTCCAGACTGTGACAATGTTGACTCCATAAACTTTTTAGGAACCATTGAAGTTTCCTCATATGCAGTCTTGCATATAGAATTAGTAGAATGCAGGATGCCATAAACCCCAAAGCCTGCAGAATTTGTCTTGCAGATAACTGTTTTTTTGTTGCCATCTGTTTGAAGTATGTTGTCAGTTGCCTTTGTTTGTCTGGCGTAAGGTAAGCCATCTGGGCAGTTGTATTCAAGCTTGCACCCAGGAATGTAATTATTTGAGAGGGTACCAGTTGGGATTTCTTTTCGTTTACTGTGTACCCTAGGCATGTTAGCAGCCTTTTTACAAATGCCAGATGTTGAAGAAGAATGTCCTTGTTCTCTTCTTGAATGAGACAGTTGTCCAGGTAAGGATAAATTTGTATGCTTCTTTGTCTGCAAAATGCAATTACTGGTGCCAGGCACTTTGTAAAGACCCTGGGCGCAGTAGATAAGCCAAAGGGCAGTGGAGAGAATTGGTAATGCAAAAAACCTGCTTTGAAGCGGAGGTATCTTCTGCACGATTCCATTATTGGGATATGCAGGTATGCCTCTTTTAAGTCTAGAGTCACTAACCAAGCGTTCCTGCCCAGCATAGGCAGTAGTTGTTGTAAAGTCAGCATTCTGAATTTTGGAATGTCCAGGAACGTGTAAGTCCAGTATTGGACGCCAGGGATTGTCTTTTCTGGGTACCAGGAAAAGTCTTGAATAAAAACCTTGTCCTTTTTCCTGTTCTGGTACTGGCTGAATAGCTCCCATATCCATGAGGGATGTAACTTGTTTCTGTGCCTCTGCCCATTGATTCTGTGGCAGATCTGGCCAACCGTTTGGAACTGGCAAAGTGTGGAAATGAAATCTGTACCCCTGGGATACTATGTTTAATACCCACTTGTCCTGGGTAATTAACTGCCAATTTTGAGTATGAAGTGCTAATTTTCCCCCCAAGGGGACTGCCAAAAGATAAGTGCCTGGTGAAGGTAGAGGGAAGTCACTGAGACTGCTTACTGTAGGGCTGTGCTTTGTTTCCTCCAGATTTGGAGGTGGAGGCACCCCACTGCTTTGACCTGTAAGAACCATGTGATTGGTATCTAGAGCCTTTTGAGTGCCTGGATTTGCCTTGAGAGGCTCTGTTGTACACAGGAAAGGACCAGTTTTTAGTAGGCCTGTTCCTACTGAACCTGGGTGGCTGCACTTGTAAGAAATCTTTTACAGTTTGCATAGATTTAGCTTTGCCGTCCATTTTCTTTAAAACCTCTTCTGCCTTATTACCAGAGTATCATGCTGTAAAGGGACATCCAACAATTTAGCTTTAACATGATCAGGCAGATTTTGCTCCTTGAGCTAGGCATGTCTTCTAATCACAGATCCAGTAACTGTGGCCCTACAAGAGGCCTACAAGGACTCAAAACCACATTGCAAAGTATGCTTTCCAAACTGTTCTGCTGCATGCAATAATTCCTGTAATTCTTCATTTTCTGTTTCAATAAGCCCATAACATGCTGTTGATATTTAAGCATATGAAACTGGCAGTTTAAGACCCTAATTGCCAAGGTTGCAGACATATAAACCTTCTTTCTCCATCTATCAGCACCCTGGAATCTCTATCAGAGGGGGTAAGACTTCTGGCTGTAGAGGCCTTTACACCTTTGGGACCCTGTGAGATAGTCTCAGGATTGGCTGCAGGATTTTTGAATAGAAATTTGTGGGAGTCAGGAACCCTGTAATATCTGTCTGGCTTACTAGGAGCCGGAGGTAGGGAATCCAGAGCCATGCTCGATTCCGAAAACACATCAACAACAATGTCTAATACAGGAAGTACTGCCAAAGGCCTATGCTGAGGAAGAAGAAGGAAATCCCTAAGCCTCTTTTTTTTGATTCAGAGAAATCCTGACTCTCCCAATGAAAATGTTCCCTTAAAGTATGCAAGGTTTCTCCAAAAAATAATCCTCGGGAGGAGATGCAGATGGTATGGATTCTTCTGCATCTGAATCCTCATAGGGTGGACTAGAAAATTCCTGATCAGAAGAGGAATCAGAAGAAATGGAAACCTGATCTGAAGATTCATAATCAGTGTCTTGCCTAGGCCTCTTAACAGGGGGAGTTGGGAACTGCTGATCAAGCTAATTAAGTCCTCAGCCATTTTGATAATCTGTTTTTTAGGCATAGGGGCCTGAGCATGTGGCTCATGCGTCGTTTTTTTAGACTTAGAAGATGTTTTTAATCTTGTTTTTGAAGCTGGCGTCAGTTTTATATAAAAATGTTGAGGCCTGAAAACACCCTCAGAAGCCAGTGCCTGCTCAGTGGCTCTGGACCCATCCAAGGGAGAGACATCTGAGGTTTCAATACTTTGAGAATCTCGCGGCATACCGGACTCCACATGGGTCTCGCTAGAGGCCTGCGACTCAAAAGTAGCGGGTATCAGGGGCTGCGAAAGCACCTCACTGAGTACCGGCGAACTGGCGACTGGCTTAGGAGAAGGTTCATTGTCGGTTTTGGACCTCGACAGTCTGTCTTCTGTCTTTTTCTTTGCGTTTTTTGTGAACTCTGGCAGTCGGATTGCTAACCAATGAAATTTCAGGGTAATTAAATCTGGATCCAAAATATTTTGAAGCAAAAATATACAGATGCTTAATAGTGCGTTCGTTAAATCTAGCACAAAACCGACAACAAGGCACGTTATGATCTGGGCCTACACAAGGAATACACTACAAATAGAAAGCCTTATGAGGTATTTGCTTCCCACAAGTAATGCAATTATTACCTTTTACTAACATCGGTAAGGAGCAAGAAAAAGTTTCCCCAACGGGGTACTTAGCTTTAATTGAAGACTTCGGTTCTGAAATTCGAATGCGAAAATTTCAGGAGTCGGCCAACCGGCACTTGCAAACTGCTTCTGCTTCAGGCACCGTGCAGCAAGAAATACTGAATAAAATGGTGTCAGCTGCATATTTTATACCCCTGACGACCTTGTTATTCAGGCCGAATGAGGGCAACCTGCCAGCAGATTAGCCGAATGTGATGACTGCAACAGTGAAACATGAAGAACATCTATAATTCTAAACCTTTTGGTTTAAGCACTTGGGCTTCAGACCAGTTGTTTTACATTAAGAAGGTTTGTGGTCTGCACTGTTGTGACAGGACAGGTAGCTTACATCCTTCTAAGTTGGGAACAGTTGATTGAAGGCTCAGTGTCTGTTATTCTAAAAGTGTATTAGTTCTGGTTTAAGCACTTGGGCTTCAGGTTAGTTATTTTACATTAAGAAGGTTCATGGTCTGCACTCTTGTGGGAGGAGAGGCTGGACTCTGCCCTTCTGAGCTGGGAATTTCTGGTTAAAGGCTTATAGTGCCTGCATATTTGAACTGTTTCTTACTGAAATTGGTGCGCCTTGTTTGCTGTAGCATAGACTAGCTCCAGGCCTGCTGAATCCAGCTTTGTTTGTATAACTTGAGCTCTAATCCAGGCCTTCTTTTTTGGAGAAGGTTCCCCTGCACCCCAGTGGCAGGAGTGTGCAGTTAGAACTTGTCTGATTGAAGACTACAGGAACAGGGCTCAGTTTTGAGATTTTTTTACTGGTTAATTTGGGTAATTCGTTTAAAAGCTTTTTCTGATTGCTTGTAGTCATCTAAAGCTGTTTTAAGTCTATTTTTTACTGTTTGTAGTCGTTTAAAGCTGTTTTAGTGTATTTTTTTTTTCTGTTTTTGCCTTATTTTTTTTTAAAAAAAATGTTCTTTGTTTCCCACCTTTCTAAGCTAGTATAGTCCAGTTTTTAGGCTAGTGTTGAATTCAGGGCTGTGTTACAATTTTCTGAGTTGCCCATACCTTACTTGGATTGAGGGAGGTTTTTCTGTTCACCTGTGACAGAGGGAGCTTTGAGCAGCCATCTGTCCCTGGAGGAGTGGTTCCAGCCCAGAAGTTAGTAGTTTATAGGCCATGTTGGGCTAATTTCTATCTCTTTCATTTCCCTGCACAGTTTTGCACATCCGGGCAGCGCCGGTTAGCTAGGGCTAAATTTATCCTGGCTCCACCAAGTCTCCTCTTCAGTTTTTCCCTTGAAAGTAGTCTAACTCTCAACCTAAGTACTTAAAAAGCATCCTACAGTCCAGCACTTGCTCAGACCTAATAGCAAGCACTAATATACCCCAACACTTGATTGCCCAGCAGGGCAAGGCTCATTATTCACCCCTCACCAACCAAGCAACTAAGCAGCTCACCCTACTGTTCAGGCATGACCAAAGGGCAATTTCAGGTATACTCTCCAGTCCAGCTGGTGAACCTGGGTATCCTGAGGCAATGCTACAACTGCCTCATGTAGAGACACAACCCTCTCCTCCTACCATAAAACATTAACATATGCGAGAGATGCAATTATATAGCTAAATTGGAGGCTAAGCTCTCTCCACCCAAGACTGGAACAGGCAGTCATGAGGAGAAGGTTAACACTTGCACCACACCTCCAGCCTCACACAGACACACTAAACCAACACTGGCAAAAAATACACAAAATACATGAAATCATACTCGGAGGCTCTAAATAAAAACATGTAAAAACATCACAGACCTCCAAAGCAGACACCCAAAAAACCTGCACCTCCAGTCACAAACCAGGCAACACATAAAACACAAAATCAGTGTGCCGCACAATCACAGCCCTTAAGGCGAAATAGCATACTTAACACACTAGTAATAGGCGACT
Source organism: Protopterus annectens (assembly GCF_019279795.1). Classification (NCBI taxonomy): domain Eukaryota; kingdom Metazoa; phylum Chordata; order Ceratodontiformes; family Protopteridae; genus Protopterus; species Protopterus annectens. Next base: position 481,667,663 of record NC_056741.1, on the reverse strand, counting down.
CTATAGTCAGGCACACTGACGTCCCACTCACTAGGCTGGACAAGGAGAAGGTTACTGTTAGCTGCCTGTCGGGAGCCAGAATCCGCCACATAACACAAGCACTCAGATCACTCCAGAACAAGTACAAATATGACTCTGTCATTGTTCATGTCGGTGTGAATGACCTGAGACGTACCTAACTGGACTACATGAAAACAGACATGGAAGAGCTCTCTGATCATGTAGCCCAGGCGGGTATGATCCTGACCCTGAGTAGCATCCTGCCCTCACCAAGAATGATACCGCAGTATAAAGAAAAAATGATCAATTTCAACAATTGGCTACGCTTCTGGTGTCATTCAAAGGGGATCCAGTGTCTGTCAGCCTGGGACGACATGTTCGACAAGCCTCGTTGCTTCGCAAGAGACGGGTTGCACCTGTCACCCCTAGGCTTTCGAATACTGGCCAAGGCTCTTGCTGCCCCCATAGTGCCTTTTTAGGCAAGGCTCAAAAGTCAAACCTACCTCCGTAAACAGCACAAATAAAAAAATGAAGGTTATGCTACTCAATGCCAGGAGTTTAAATCTCAAAATGCACGTGCTCAAAGCACTCCTCAGTATGGAGAACGTCGACATATGTGCAGTAACTAAAACCTGGTTCAAGGCTCCACAGAGCACTCCAGCACTACCAGGCTACAACTCATACCACACATTTCGGCCACAGAACATGGACCGAAACACAAAAGGAGGGGGTGTATCCATATTCATCAAGGATACCTACACCTCCAGGTTAGTGGCGCAGCATGATACCTCCGAGATCATCCATATGCAACTAACATCAGGCAAATCTGCAATGCAAATTTTGGCCTGCTACAGATCACCCTCCTCACCCTCCATGACCCAGGACCACCATTCAGCCTTTCTGAGACACTGGAAAAGATGAAGGTCCTACCAAACACCCAGATATTGGGCAATTTCAATTACCCTACTGTTAACTGGGAAAACTATTCAAGTACGAATTCCCAGGTCCAGCGCTTCCTGGAATTTATCAACTCAAATGCCCTGCATCAGCTGGTAAACTCCCCTACCAGAGGTGAAAACATATTGGACCTGGTCATCACCAACATGGGTGACAGGTGTTCCACACCGGAGGTCAACCCATCACTGGTTAGATCGGACCATAAACTAATCAGTCTGGATGTCCACACCACCACCTCCAACCAAGGAAAAGTACAGTTTTGTACCTACCATAAATGTAGATGTCCGATAGGTATGCATCTGCAGTCATCACATATGGGTTGTCCTGCCTCAGGCAGCCCTTCTGTCGGCCGGATTCCAAAGTCTGGGTCTGGCCTTGGCTGATGTCGCACTTTCCCCAACGTCAGAGCGTCTGGGGTATAAAAGCATCAGCCGATGCCATTTTCCTCAGTTTTTCTTGCCCCAGATGCCAGGTGCCCTCTAAGGAAAGCTAAAATTTGGAGAGATGCATTTTAAAAACAAATCCAAACATGCACAGTACTATAAAAACAAATACACCATAATAGATCCCCCCAGTTAGCTATAAGAGGGGTAGGTACCCAAGAAGTATACCACAGAGGGGAAGGAGGGAGGGTAAACCTGACTGCAGATGCATACTTATCGGACATCTACATTTATGGTAGGTACAAAACTGTACTATGTCCTTCAAGGATGCATCTGCAGTCATCACATATGGGTAGAATTCCATAGCCAATCTGGGGGTGGAGGTAATAAGAAAAGGATGGTGTAGCTAAAATACCCTGCAGGACTGCCGTAGCAAAGCCTGCTCTGGATCTGGAGTATAAAGGTAAATTGTAATGCTTGGCAAATGTATGCACGGAGCTCCATGTAGCAGCTTCTAAAATGTCCTTGTTAGCCACCCCTGTGGAGGTGGCTGTGGCTCTTGTGGAATGAGGTCTAATGTTAGCTGGCACAGTTTTTCCATGAAAGGAGTAACAAAAACGAATGCAATTTCCTATCCATTTTGAAATTGTCTGTTTGGAAATTGCTTTTCCTTGTGCCCCAGCAGCATATGCTACAAACAGCTGGTCAGTCTTTCTGTAACTTTTAGTTCTGTCCAAGTAGTAGCGCAACTGTCTGTGTATGTCCAGGGTGTGCAGAAGTTTCTCCCCTTTATTTTGTGGTTGTGGGAAGAATGTAGGCAAGTGAATAGCTTGGTTCAAAGATACCCTGGATACCACCTTTGGCATAAATGTAGGATCGGTTCTCAATGAAACTCTGTCCTGATGAAAGATAAGAAATGGCTGTACTGCCATTAGAGCTTGTAACTCAGATACTCTTCTTGCTGAGGTTATGGCCAGAAGGAAGGCAGTTTTCCAAGACAGAAACTGTAGATCTGCAGATGCTGCTGGTTCAAAGGGAGGAAGTGTTAGTTTTTCCAACATGAAGTTAAGGTCCCAAGTAGATAGAGGTGGTTTCCTTGGAGGATTGATGTTTTTGATTCCTCTTAGAAACTGTCTCAGGAGAGGATGAGAGAAGACAGGTGGATCAACATTGTTCATAGGTTCATAGGTTCATAGATTAGTACTAAGCTAACTGCTCTTGCAAGCCTTTTTAAGCCTAGCCAATTATCCCTTGTGAGACTCAAACCTTGCACCTTGTGCTTGTAAGGTAAACACCTTAACCATTAGGCCACCCTCCCAACCTCTGAAATTGCTGAGGCATGTATCTTAATGGAAGAGTAAGACAGGCCATTGTGGAACAATTCTGCCAAATATTCCAGTATATGTGCCATGTTCAGCACTGTCGCATCTAGGCCCTTTGCTGTGTTCCAAGTGTGAAATCTTTTCCATTTTGCTGAATATGCCTTCCTTGTGGAAGGCCGGTGAGCTTCCATAATAATATCCTTCACTCTCTGGGATAGCTTATCCCGAGGAGGAGTCATGGTATTTTCCAGGCAGTTAGCTGCAAGGTTTTCAGGTTGGAATGCAGAGTCTTGAAATTGCGCTGTGTCAGTAGAAGTGGCCATTGGGGAAGAGGCCACGGTTTCGTCTGTGACATGCTCTTTAACAGTGGGTACCAGTGCTGTCTTGGCCAGTTTGGAGCTATCAGAATCACTCTGGGCTGCTCTGTTCTGATCTTCAGTAAGACCTTGGTAATGAATGGGAGAGGTGGAAAAGCATACACTGTTAGAGCTTTCCAGCTGAGAGAGAGAGAGCGTCAACTTTCCATGCTTGTGGGTGGTATGTCCTTGAGCAGAATTTCTTCAGTTGATGATTGTGGGGGGAGGCGAACAGATCTATTTCCGGCCTTCCCCATGATTGTGTTATGAGTAAGAATATGTCTGGGTGCAGCATCCATTCGTGTGCATCCATGGTATTTCTGCTTAAGCTGTCTGCCAGTATATTGTCTTTCCCTGGCACGAACTGGGACTGCAGCTGTATATTGAGTTTCAAGGAAAGTTCCCATAGATTCATTGCCAGCCTGCAAAGAGGGTAGGAATGGGTGCCTCCTTGCTTGTTTATGTACCACATAACTGTGCTGTTGTCTGTCCTTATGAGTAGGTGGCCTTGATGAAGAAAAAGTTTGAAGGCCTCGATTGCGTGTATCACTGCCAGCATTTCCTTTTGGTTTATGTGCATGCGCAGCTCTCTTTGTGACCATAGCCCTTGGATACATCTGCCCTCCATGTGTGCTCCCCAACCTTGGTCTGAAGCGTCTGTAGTGATGGTTTGGTTGGCTCTTGGCTTGCTGAAGGGCAACCCACTGTTAGACTGGCAGGCTTGAGCCCACCACAGAAATTCCTTTTGAAGGCATGGAATGAGTGGGATCAAAGTTTCTAAACTGTGACTGTGCTGAGTCCATAAACTCCTTAGGTACCATTGTAATTTTCTCATATGCAGCCTTGCTTGTGGAATCAGAAGAATGCAAGATGCCATGTAACCCAGGGCCTGCAGGATTTTCCTTGCAGTCAGCTGAGTTTGCCTTGTCAGATTCTTGAAGTAATCCGGTAGTTATTTTTGTTTTTCTTCTGTGAGAAAGGCCATTTGGGTGGTTGTGTCTAGATCCGCACCCAGAAAAGTTATTCTTTGGGATGGAACAAGTCTTGATTTGTGGATGTTGACTGTATATCCCAAGGCCTGCAGTAGGTGGATGGCATAATCCAAGTCCTTTAACAAAGTTTGCTTGCTGTCTGCTTATATAAGGCAGTCGTACAGATATGGGTAAATTTGAATCCCCTGAAGTCTGCAGTGTGCAATTACTGATGCCAGGCATTTTGTGAATACTCTGGGCGCAGTAGATAAGCCAAAGGGCAATGCTGAGAATTGATAATGCTCTGACCCTGCAAGAAACCTGAGGTGTCTTCTGCAACTTTGTCTGATAGGGACATGCAGGTATGCCTCCTTGAGGTCTAGAGTCACCAGCCAAGACCCCTTGCCCAGCATGGGAAGGAGTTGCTGTAGAGTCCGCATTTTGAATTTTGGCACAATGAGGTGAGTATTCAGTGCGGACAAGTCGAGAATAGGCCTCCATTGATTTTCTTTTCTTGGAACAAGGAATAATCTGGAGTAAAATCTTTGACCTTGTTCTGAAAGAGGTACCTGTTCTATAGCTTTCATTTGTATTAAGTTGGAAATTTGTTTCAAAGCCTCTGCCCTCTGATTTGGTGGCAGGTCTGGCATGCCTTTTCTTTTTGGCAATGTGTGGAAATGGAACCTGTATCCTTTGTCTATTATTTGCAGTGTCCATGTGTCCCTTGTAATGCTGTGCCAATTTTTTGAAAATAAAGAAAGCTTTCCACCCAAAGGTGCTTCTAATTGAGCCCTGGTCGGCGGAGTCAAAACAAAGTCATTGAGTCTGTCCTGGTGTAGCAGTTGTAGTTCCTGCACTACCTCTCTGGTTGGGAGGCTGCCATTGACGGCCTCTGTAGGAGCCTCTAGCTTGCCCTCTACCTCTGGCACGCCTATTCCTGCCTCTCTGAGATCTGCCTGAGTCCGGAAAGGACCAATTCTTAGTAGGCCAATTTCTGCTGAATCTCGGTGGTTGGACTTGCAGAAAGTCTTTGACTGTTTGCACAGATTTTGCCTTTTCTTCAAATTTCTTTAAGACCTCTTGAGCCGTGGAACCAAATAATTTTTGCTTTTCCATAGGAGCATCCAAAAGCTTAGCTTTAACATGGTCTGGCAGAGATTGTTTCTTCAGCCAGGCATGCCTACGTATGACTGCACCTGTCATAGCTGACCTACATGAAGCTTCCAATGCATCATAACCACACTGCAAGAAATGGTTACTAACCTGCTGGGAGTTATGTACCAGATCCTGAAGGGATTTCCGATGAAGGGGTTCAGAAGAAGACAGTTTCTTATGCAATTCATCTAACAAATACTCTTGGTACTGTATCATATGAAATTGACAATTTAATGCCCTCATGGAAAGAGTTGCAGAAGTACACACTTTCTTACCCCATCTCTCTAAAGCTCTGGACTCCCTTTCAGAGGGTAGAGGATTTCTAGCAGTGGCAGCTGCAACCCCTTTTGGGCCCTGGGAAATAGTTTCTGGATCAGCAGAGTGGGCCTTGTACAGGTGTAGATGTGAGTCTGGGACCCTGTAGTACCTATCAGGTTTGGCAGGAGCCGGAGGGAGACAGTCAGGGGTTGTACTAGCATCAGAGTACACATCATCAATGACATTCAAAACAGGAGGTATAGCTAAAGGCCTATGCTGAGGTAAATGTAAAAAGGTCCTTAATCTCTTTCTAGAATCAGAGAATTCCAGACCCTGACATTGAAAATGTTCTCTCATAGAGTGTAATGTCTCTCCAAAGGAAAACTCTTCAGGAGGGGAGGCCGAGGGAATAGATTCTTCAGCATCAGAATCCTCGTAGGCCGAATAAGCCTCCTCCTGGTGGTCTGACAGAGTAGAGCCATCAGAGGACTCATCTGAGGAGTGGGGGTCAGAGGGCTCAACCCTGGGCCTTTTGCCTGGAGGTGGTTGCGAGCCCCTGTCCGGATGAGGTTGAGAACCTCTAATTAAGGAGAAAAGATCCTGTGCTAAGCTAAGAATCTGTGAGCCAGTAGAGGGTCTCTGAGAGGTAACCTTGGGAGGCAAAGCTTTAGAAAGTTTAGCAGCTTTAACCCTAGAGAAAGCCTTAATGGACATGGATGCAGGAGGTCTGGCTGCACCACGTGCAGGAGTGGATTTGTCTAAAGGAATGGTGTCGGAAGGTTCCTGGACACCAGTTTCAGTAGGCAATTCAATAACCGACTCGGCCGAGGTAGTCGGTTGTGCGGTTTCGGTAATCGGAAGTACCAAGGACTCGGTTTCAGCCGAGACCGACACACTCGCGGTAGGCCTGACCGTGATTTCAGCCGAAACCGCGGGCCGCGAGTGTCGGTCCTTGTCCTTCCGTTTTTTGACTAAATGCGAAGTCGGAGTCTCCGACGGCATCTTGTAAGCAAAACTAGCCCCAAAGAATTCCTCTGCAAACTCTGACCGACGTCTAAGAGTTCGTCGGTTGAAGGAAGCACAGGCTGAACAGGCCGAGACGTTGTGGTCTGGGCCTAGGCAGGGGAGGCAGTAAGAGTGGAAATCCTTATGAGGTATTTGTTTCCCACAAGTTAAACAATTATTAACTTTATCTGACATCGGCTGAGGCAAGAAAGAGTCCCCAACGGGGTACTTAGCTTTTTCGAAGTCTTCGGTAGCTGAATCACAGCAGCTGGCCGACCGGCACTTGCGAACTGCTTCGGGCACCACGCGGCAAGAAAGACTGAGGAAAATGGCGTCTGCTGATGCTTTTATACCCCAGACGCTCTGACGTCGGGGAAAGTGCGACTTCAACTGAGGCAAGACCCAGACTTTGGAATCCGGCCGACCGAAGGGCTGCCTGAGGCAGGACAACCCATATGTGATGACTGCAGATGCATCCTTGAAGGACATCCACAGTAAAAAACTTTTCCATAGCAAACTTCACCTTACTTAAGACAGAGATGGTAAGTTTCACATCCCCCATGCTAAAGGATAACAGTGTCCAAGATGCAGGAACCTTTACAAATGCACTCTATGAGCACCTACAAGGATGCATGGATCGTGCCATCCCTAGCAAAACCAAGACTCACTCCCCTAAGAGAAGGAAACCAGTCTGGTGGACCCCTGCCATAAACAGGCTATACAATAGAAGGAGGAAACTAGTTCAGAAAAAAAGCAAATCCCAAGAAGGAAAGACATCCCTGATCAGTATCAGTAAGAAACTAAGGTCCCTCATAAAATCCTCCAAGGCTAACTTCGAAAGAAAAATAGTCAAGGATTCGAAAGATAACCACAAAGCCTTCTTTAGCTATGTCACGAATCTAAGTGGCAACTCGCAGATATGCACTGAGCTAGTGCAAAATAGCACAAAATATACTGAACTCACTGATATTGCCAACATCCTGGCAGACAGATTCAGTGCAAACTTCACCCTCCTCTCACCCCCAAAAGGGCCCACAACAATACTGGAAAAGTGTAATGTCCGGGAAATTACAGACGCACAGGTGAAAACAGCCTTTTCAAAAGCCAAAAGCACAGCGTCAATGGGGCCAGATGGTGTCCCAGGCTGCGTCTTGCACGTACTACAGAACAAACTAACCCCATCACCTAAACACACTGTTCAACCTCAACCTCTCCACAGGCTATGTGCCCATAGAATGTTGCACAGCAACATTTATTCTGCTCCACAAAGGAGGGGCCACAACTGACCCTGGTAACTATCATCCCATAAGCCTGACTAGCCTGGTCTGCAAGGCTACGGAGCGCATCATCATGGAACTCATTAACAAAGACATTGGGAACCTCCAAACACTTGACCCAACCCAGTTAGGCTTTGTTAAGGGCAGATCATGCCTACTAAACCTGGTGGACGTCTTCGAGACAGTCACCAAGGCCATAGATGAGAGGAAGGTAGTTCACAAAGCCTACCTTGACCTCGCCAAGGCTTTTGACACCATTCCCCACTCAGGAATTATAGAAAAACTCACCAGCCTGAACATAAACCCCTACGTCATGAGATGGGTTGCCAACTGGCTTACAGACAGAACTCACACGGTAAGAATAGTAGGCTCCAGGTCAAACTCTAAACCAGTCACAAGTGGTGTCCCACAAGGCTCGGTCCTGGGACCCCTACTGTTTGGCATATACTTCTCAGAAGTACAGGCAAACACAGGAGGACTATGGCAAACCAAGTTCGCCGATGACTGCAAACTGGGAGCCATAACTGACTCTCCGGCTGACACGGACATTCTCCAAAAGGGCCATACTGAGACTGACTCCTGGTGTCAAAGTCATGGTCTCAAGCTAAATGCCAAAAAATGCAGTCATCCTGTTTGGGAAAAACAAAACACCCATGAATTACCACAGAGGTGGCAGCCCCCTTAATACAGAAGAGGTAATAAGACATCTGGGGGCCCAGGTAGATAGTAATCTCTCCTTTGACAATCATATTGCCAACGTAGTTAGGAAATCCTTCTATGTAGCCCATCTAATTGCTAAAGGGTTCGCATCTAGAAATAAAGAGGTTATAGTGCCCCTCTACTCGTCACTCATCAGACCCATCATAGAGAACAATTTCCCATTTGGGATGTACCTCACAAGACACTTCCAACAGCTGGAAAGACCACAAAAGTACCTCACCAAGAGGATTACTGGCCTCAAACATATGTCCTTTGCAGCCCGACTGGAAAAACTCCAGCTGTACTCAGTCGCATATCGCTTACTCAGAGGTGATCTCTGCCTGACTTACAAAGCCCTGTCCGACTCAGAATTGATGGACATGCTCCGCCTAAAGAAATGTAAGTTACTGCAAGCCACTCGCTCTAGTGAGCTAAACCTCGCCACAACAATAATTAGAACATGCTGGAGGGATAGATTCCTGTCACAGAGACTCCCCATGCTTTGGAACAAAATTTCTAACTACATTAGGCAGAGCCCCTCACTAACACTCTTTAAGAGAAACCTTGACAAGTGGATGGATAACATAAAATACACCCCTGGGATCACTTCATTGGCTCTTCTTGACAGAGGCTTAGTTAATTAATCAATGGGGCGGCGAAAGCTGACACACTCTGGCTAGGCTTATAAATGCCCTCGGGCAAATAGCTTAGTACCTACCTATGAACCATCATCACACATTTTTTTCCTTCTACGTTTCTAATTTTTGCCTAAAGTTCCAATGTTTTCAGCTATCACTGTAACACTATAAATTTCCTATATGCAACCACCAAAGCATGTGTCAAATTTTCTTTTAAGTATAGAACACTACAACTTCAATTAATCTCACAATATCAAGCGAACAGGGCAGACATGCAACTTCATCAAGCATTGTGAGATTTTGATGCCTGAGATACTGAAACCTTTCATAGGTTTATAGGAACATCATCACGAACTAGAACCTCGATATCCTCATTACTGCCTGGGAGAGAATAATGACATGAAGCATCACTGCAGGTGCCAGTCCTTCAACTCAGCTGCTAACAGAAGGTAAAGGGAAACACCTGAATCTTAATTTAACAGTTTCAATGAGTGGCAATAGAGACTGCAATGCACAGTCTCCTGTGAGAAAAAACAGCTTCCCAGCATAACCCTGATTCATTCTTCTTCTGTCAACCATCTGTGTCATATTGTTCTCAGACAAAATGCTGCCTTCCTGGAATTTAATCTTCCAGAAGTACATAAAGGATTCTAGGATATTTTGGCCCATTTGATCATTAGTAGAGGGTGTACATATCAGGTTCAGTTTGAGTGCAGACCCTGCACACATTTCTGCTATCCTTCAGTAGATGACTTTTGTTCTGGAAAATCCGTGCAGAATCAGTGTCTTCAAATCTGAATATACTATTCTAGGTATGGCCAATACAGAATAAGAAAATGCTCTTTTTTCTGTGACTGATGCAGGCACTATGAATCCCATGAGCTCCCAAGTACTCCTTACTGCCCTCTCACATTGACAACTACATTGACAGCTACATTTACAATCAGCTGACAATTAAATCTATTGTTTCTCACTGTAACCGCTTCCAGTAGCCAACCATGCCAATATATAGATTCCCTTTAGGTTTTTGCCTCCTGTCACCCAAATTCTGACTTGAGGTACAACCCTAGAATCCCAAAGCTGACCAATATACATATTGCTCTTCTAACTGAGACTGTGTCAAAAGTCTTGTTAAAAACTTGGAAGGTCACAGGATCTCCAGTATCTGTTACCTTAGACTTGGTGTTTACTATTCTTGAGTCTTTATCTGTATAAACTGATTACCGGACTAAGGGATTACTTGCAACTCACTACAAGGTCTCCCACTTCAATATAGCAAAAAAAAAAAAAAAAAAGAAAAAAAAATTTTGATTCCTAAGACTGGGTATGATCTAAAACAGTCACTTTTTTTTTAAACAGTAACAGACTACAAGCACTGCACAACAAAATTGTCAGATTTACAGTTCAAGCCATTCAAATAAGAGCATCACTGCAACTATAAGTTGTTCAGTAAGGGCACACTTTTGCCAATCTTGAAAAGAAACACAAACATCTCCTTCTGCTACTGATTTGCAAAACACTACATAACACCTTACCCTCTTTTTTGGAGTGGCTAAGATAGGTGGTAGGATGCACATTGTGAGACAGATGAAAAACTGATGACATCAAAGCAGAAGCCAAAACAGTTCCAACTGCAGAGAAGGTTAAAGAAAACAGATTGTTGTGGTTTGGGCACATGTGTAATAAAGCAGGTGATGATTCGGTGAAGAATATTTAGGAGAGACAGGAAGAAGGCAAGAGGAAATTAGGACATCCAACAAAAAGATAGATGGACTGTGTGAGAGAAGAACTGTGAAGTCGGGCATAACTGTCAAAGAAGGTAGAGCGGTGGCTCTGAACTGAGAGATGGGGACAGTTTACACAGCACCAAGGCCCTATGTACAAAATGGGGAAAAATGGGGGTTGATGATGATAATGATTTCTTTATATAATTTTTGAAATCTCTCTCCCCCAGGACCTAACTCAATAAGCTCCAGTACCAACACCCAATCAGCCCATTCATTCTTGGGGATGAAGAACGGGCAATCCCAGGCTAGGCACACATTCCTGCTTAGGAAGCCCTAGTGGCCCATCTGTTCCCCGGTAGCAAAAGTTGGAAGTAAGGAGTGGGCTACCTGGTCTTGTAGGGTGGCCCATCATAATCCCAGCCAGAGCACCCCCCCCCCCGTTTCCCCCATCAGCAGCTTGGAAAGCTCCAAGACTGTTGTCCTCACAGGAGGCCTCATCTCATAGGTACAAGTACACCATAGTACTATGGACTCCCATGGCCTGTATTCCAAGGCTGAAATATCTAGTACTCCCACTAGGTGTCACCTTAGTGGTAGGCTTGAGCAACTTCCCTCACCCACGATGGGTGAGCCAGCAATGACCTCTCATTCCTATCCTCCCAGGCCAGCTTCTACAGGCACCAGAGGTAGTAATCAAACTCAGGTTATCTGTCGCATGGTCAGGACTTTTTTCCTCTATACAACAGAGCAGGCTGACTTCTTACTTAATTCTGAGACAGTTGTATAAAGCCTACATATTTCTTCTTCTGGACAACTTCTTGGTTACCTTCAATCTTACTTATCTGAGTGTTTCCAAAAGGCCTTTTGCTTCTGGGGCCAAGAGGTTGGATTATACTACTGTTAATAGGAGTCTACCCACATACTACCTATTTAAGAACATATTTTGAAATAATCACCGCATCCAGACGTGTGCAGCAATAGCTGAAAACAAGACAGACTTTGGCCATGCATCCACATTATCTGTACTTACAAAATATATGGTAACGACCTTGTAGAACTAGCCCACATTTTATTTCTGTGTACTTGTACTTTATTTCATATGCTTTAATGGACCTTTTATATACTAATACATATTGTACATTAACTTTGTTACTATAACCAGGTCATAATGGGCGAGATCAAGATAATCTGTGACCACACACATATGCATTTTTCATACAGCAAACTACATAGTTCCACAACAGAAAAAAACACTGCACGTGTATGGCTGAAAGTAGTAAACAGAAACCATTAAAGATGCTTACTGCCCCATCGATGAATATTCAAGTGAACGGTGAAGCAAATCTGCATGACATGACAATCATGCCTCAATTGCATATGATATCACGGCCGTTTGCCAAGTGAATCACTCAGTCCATGTCCACTTTTGCGCAAAACTACTGGTGGGTTTAATACAGTAAAATAAAGCCATAGATCCTGTGCTTTTTGTGCTTAGATATTCAAATAAATGGAGGTGAGGGAAGGAACTAGATAGGGAAGAAAATGTTTATTTACAGTTAGAGGTGCAATATAGAGCAAGTTCATGGATAGTGTGTGTGTGGCTGTCACAAAGTGTATATTAAAAATTAGAGGTGAGCTATGTCACTAAACTACGTATATGGCTGGGAGATGCTAGTAAAACTGTTCAAGTATTGGTGAATACAAGTTGTGGGCCATAGGATTCTGAATGATTCTGTGGACTGGTGAAATTTTAGTTGTTTTAAATGAGTTTGCATTCTGAATGGTTCTCAGTGGTAGTGGGGTCTGAATCCATGGGTTAGCAACACTATTTGAATATATAGTGATTTAGAGATTTTTTTTCTGTACAGTGTAAAATTCTACTGGTTGAGTGGCGTTGTATTAAGTTTAAGGGCTGCACAGTTTTCTGACTTATAGAAAAGCCTGTGTATTTATGAACCTATATTGGATGGGAGATAGGAAATTCACCCCAGGGATCATGTCAGTCACCCTGCTAGACAGGGGTCCAGAGAAGTAAATATTGTGGGAAGAAATATCCAGGGAATTGTTATGTATAGGCCCTAGGGCTGATAGCCTAGTACCAACCTATGAACCTATATCTGAACAACAGCTTGTAGGTCTAGTCTACTTATCTTAAGTAAAATAAAACAACACATACCTTGGTAATTTAGCTAAATAAATCTGGTAAATTTATTTAATATGACCTCAGAATTATACATCTATGCTGCATTAACTCCAGTGTCCCACTGGTTATGACATTCTGTAATTCTTTCCTTTATACAGAATTCCATCTGTTCTTCAAAAACTAGGGTTAAACCTGTCTGCTCGGTAGTTTACAGTCTCATCCTGTATTGACATTTAAGCACTAGAATAGTAAACACATTCTTCCAGATTGATGTTATTCATCCACCCAAGATTGGTTATAGGTAAGTGTGCTTGACACAATGACTTATTCAACATTCCTTTGTTTCAGAATTCCTGGCTGAATACCACTAGGCCTCAGAGGACTGTTCATCTTCAGTTTTAACAGTCCATCCTGTCAATGGATTTGTATTATTTTTTCAGCTGACAGAGCATGGTGCACACAAATGTATGCATGTGCGCAACCCTGTCCCAAATGCATACACAAAAATACACCTTTTGCTTGTACATCATTCATTCATTTTCTAATATCCAATTTATCATTTACAGCTACACAGTTATCCACAGCCTCTGTCACCATGCAATAGGCAGAAAGAAAAATACTGATCAGGATGCCACTCTGTCGCAACACACACACATACATTTTTTTTTTTACAGGCTTGTCAACTGACTTATCCTGAATGCTTTTGGCAGGAAGCAGGAAAAGAGACCCTTGCAAAGACTCAAACTGACACAGGGAAGGAACCTCAGTTAGGAAATGAAGCAGAGAACCAAGCAATATGACACAGTAACTCTTAACTGTTTTACCTTTCTGTTATCTGATGTGGAAGTAAATGATATATACAGTTTAGAGATAAGTGTTTGTCATTGTTAATACAACATATGTATATATTCACTGGTCCTGTAATAAAAGGAAAGGATGTCATTAAAATTATTTTTTTAAGGTGACTTAAAATATTTAATTTTTTCATGAAAATTTAAAAATATTTATTGGTACTTTCATTTTGTTTAGACAGGACAGGAATGAAATATAACAGGGCATTCATTTTCCAAAGCAGAAGAATCATGAATTTAAGGAGAGCAAAGACTGCAGTTCCTAAGTTAACAAGCAGTTTTTTTTCTTCCAAAAAGAAGTTGAGCAGAGAACAGTACAATAAAAGGAGAACTTCAAAGGCCTGAAGGTGATGGAAAAGCTCAATGAAAGGTGCAATGGTATAAGACACAATAGACAATGCAAGGACACAACTAGGATGCACAGCTTTCACTGTTCCTACACTTGTGTGGCAGGTCACATTTGGAATTACATTCCTTACTGCATTTTGGAATTATATTCCTTACTGCATTTTTAATTCCTATGGACCCGCGGTAGTGGTGCTGCGGTAGCGTTGTCGCCTCACAGTAAGACGTTGTCGCATTCAATTCTCAGCTAGAGTGTCTTCTGTGTGGAGGCATGCCTGAATGGGCGTGCCTTCGTTGAAGGTTGTGTGTCAGGGCTGGTAACTCGGCACGTAAAAATCCCCTACCAAACATTAGCGGACCGGAGTTCCGCTGTGGCGACCCCTAACCGGGATAAGCCGAAAGACACAACAACTGCATTTTTGATTCCTCCTTTGAAGGAGCATTTAGTTTAATAATTATATTCTTAATGAAGCTTACATTGCTTTCTAAATTACTCTCATCATTTTACCATATTTTGTCATCCATTTAGTTTCTGTACCCACTTCACCTGATTCAGGGTCTTGAGCACAAGAACCAGTCCAGGCAAGGAAGGAGCACAAGGCAGGAACCAGTCCTGGACAGATGACATTCTATTACATGGCAAATGAATGCACACACACACCCTGTTGGGCCAGTTTAGCATAACAGTAAACTGCACACTTTGACAAGAACACATATAAGCAGCAGAAGCAAACGCCATCACACAGAAGGCATATCAATCACTAAATGAACCACAGAACCAAGTCCTGTGAGGCAACAATGAAGCAGGCCTTAGGACTTCTTGCTTGTAGTCTTTCTTTTAAATTGCAACATTCTTCTTCTTCAAGCTATGCAAAACTGTAAACATGAGTCCCTTAAAAAGTCTGTGAAGTTCTAGTGCTTCCTGCAAACCCCACAAAAAACAGGATATAAAACAGTTCTCTATGTACTAAAGAACTGGCATCAGATAAAAAGTTCTGCTGTGACTGCAGCTCAGTCCTTAAGTCTACGACTAGGAGTTGATACGTGGTGGATAATGTTCTATTAAAATAAAAATAGAAATCCTTTCATCTGAAAACATGTATTGTTAAGCAATATTTGAATAATATGGCTCCCCTCAAACAATACTGATCATACTGACAGATAACAAGAGGACTGCCAGTCACAGCCGCTAGCTCAGCAGTTCATGCCTGACGAGCTTTCTTGGCCCAGCTTCTCCTCACTGACTCATCATAGCCATCAAATATTCATGGACCCTACTGAAAATGCACTTTTTAGTGCTCCCCAGAGAAGGGGAAGGGGCTGCCAGGACAACCTAAGAGTACACAGCAATTTTGTTTTATTTATTTATTTTTTTTACTCACTGCTTCAGTGCTAAAAGTCTTTACTAAAGGAAAAAAAACAAAAGCTTAGCATTACAATCAATTAGTCCACATTTCAAGCTTTAATGCCTCTACAGAATATAAATAGGTAACTACACATACAACAAGATAGGAAAATCAGACTACAGATGGAATGCCATCAATATTTTAAAGGGTGCACATTTTTTAGTGGGGCAACAACCACTGCATCACAGTGTTTGGTTCTCCAGTCCAGTTCTCAGTGTCCCCCAAGTGGCACAAATTTTCTTCCCTAATTCCAAACATATGCTATGTGAGCTGGCACTCCTCCAAACTACCCATGTGCCAGCGTGCTTGTGCACATGTCAGAATCTTCTCTGACAGACTGGCACCTCTTTCAGGATTAGTTCCTCTCCCTTTCACCGGTAAGGTGCAAGGATAAGCTCTGGCACCCCCATAACTCTGAAATAAATTAAGCAAGTAATAGGAGAATGAATGAATGTTTTAGACACTGCTTTCTGAAAATATGTGCACTCATAATATTACAGTATCTTACCTCTATTGCTATTATGTTAGAACAACAAAATATACAATATTACTTTCCTACTTTTTGTACTATTAATGTTGCTGCTGACTATAACACTACAAGATACAAAGCTGCCCACAGCTTTTGTCAAATCCTCATTAAGGGCACCACTGTAAACCTGACCAAGCAGTTTAAATAAGCAAATACTGGACCTGCAAACTAAAATCAGAAAGAGTGCTACAAGATATATTTAAAAGAGTCCAATACAGCTGACAAAGGAAAGACTGTACCATTTTATATTAATATACAAAAGATAAGACCAAATGGCCTGATCTCTTGATTTTTAAATAATATGCACAGGAGACATGACTAGAAAGAAGGTTTGCCCACACTGCCAAGACTTATTGTAAACTGGTACATGGCTGTTAATTCAGGGTGTGACAGACAGCCTTCTGAGTAGCGATGAATTCAAGCTAATCTTTTGTGGGGCACTCCAACACCTCATACTATGACTAACTGTACCAAGCACATAGCTCTAAATGTATGGACATACTGGCTAAAGAACTGGTGCAACACTAACAGTTAACAAGGCAAGAACAAAAGCAGAAGGCTTGCATCTCAAAACTGATAATTAAAATGCACCAAATAAAATAGTCTTTCAAGATGCATTTATTCATTCATGCCTAGGCATAAAGGTATCCTTGCAATGCAAAACCTCCTACAGCCGAAGGAAGAAATGGCACACAGTTGGAGGCATCTAAACAGAAAGGATGTGAATAAAATCATAGCACTCTCACTTGCTGGCCAGAAAACTGCTTTCACTGATCCTCTTAGACAGGAGCGAAATTAGGCTGACAGAATAAAAAAGAATGCTAAAGATTTCTGTCTAAAGGATATGAAAGAATAAGAAGTTATGTACCTACCATAACGTTCCATGTTAGTTGTCTCCTTCTCTCCTTTCTTGCTGGTTGGGTTCAGAGCCGACCTTCGGCTCTGACTCGGCCATTTTCTAAAGCTCAAGAGCTACTTACTGGCTCGAGGCCTCCCTATATCCCACAATGCCTGGCGCTAGACCCCCAGATCTCGTTTGGAAGACCTAACACCATACAGATACAACTGTAAGATAACTGTCCCTATAACAAGACTTCAGCTACAGGAATGAAGAAAAAGGTAGAGGACATAAACAGCCAGTGATCAGACTCGTAGGAGAAACTCTTCTCGGTCCATCTAGGCTAGGGGGATGGAAGGTTGGACGCAAGAAAGAAGGCGAGAAGGAGACAACTAACATAGAACGTTATGGTAGGTACATAACTTCTTAATGTTAAATTGTCCCTCTCACCTTCATTCTTGCTGGTTGGGACAGCGTCCCTAGCACCTTAGTCCTGGGTGGCTCATTGGAACAGACTCTTGAGCACAGTGGAACCAAAATCAGCTCTGCTCCTAGAGGCCAGATCCAATTTATAATGTGAAATGAAGGTATGATGGGGTGACCCATGTGGCTGCCGCATAAATGGCTTCCATTGGTAGTCTTGCTTGAAAAGCTACCGACGTAGCTAAAGCCCTAGTAGAGTGGCCTTTAGGTTTAGCAGGGAGTTCTTTATGACTCAACTGATAAATAAGGGTAATAAGAGAGGACAACCACCTGGATAAGGTTACTTTAGACACTGATCAACCCTGCTTACCTTCTGCATAGGACAGGAAGAGTTGATTGGATTTCCTTATTTGCTCAGTCCTATGCAAATAGAAACGTAATTGCCTATAAACGTCCAACTGGTGTAATTTGTGTTCAGCTTTGTTGGAATAATTTGGAAAAAAGACTGGCAGATCGATGGATTGATTCAAATTGTTCTCAGAGGGGACCTTAGGAAGGAACGAAGGATTAGTCCTGAGTGAAACTCTGTCCTTATGGAAAACTAGATAAGGAGGACGAACACAAAGGGCTTGAAGTTCAGAAACTCTCCTCGCTGAAGTAATGGCCACCAAAAAGAGTGTTTTCCAGGTAAGCAATTTCAAGGAACAGGAAGCTGCCGGTTCAAAGGGAGGAAGTATCAAGGAAGCTAGGATCAAATTTAAGTCCCAAGGAGGTGGGGGATCCCCGACTGGAGGCCTGAGCAAGATTGTTCCTTTCAGAAAGGCTTTGCAAAGCTCATGGGACATGATGCTCGTTTCTGACAGGCCCGTATGGAAATTAGAGATTGCCGTTAATTGAACTCTAATGGTGGCCGACGAGGAGCTCGCTTGAAAAAGCTCTGCTAAGAAGTCCAGAACATTATGGACAGGGGCTGTGAAGGGATCAATATTTCTAGCCTCTGCCCAGAAAGAGAAACGTTTCCGCTTACTAGCATAAGTCTTCCTGGTTGTAGGTTTGTGCGAGGAAAGGATAATCTCACGCACTGAAATGGAAATACTGGGAAGCCTGGCTAGGGTTGGAAGTGGAGCAACCAGGCAGTGAGGTTGAGAGACTGATGCAGCCTGCCCGACTGATGGATCAGGAAGTCCGGAACTGGGTCCAGATTCCAAGGCTGTTCTAGGAGGTGACGATGCACGAATGGGAACCAGATTTGTCGAGGCCAGTATGGAGCAATGAGGATCATTCTGCAACCCAGCACGGTAGCTTTCTGAATTAGTTTGGGAATTAGTGGAAAGGGTGGGAATGCATACAGAAGTCCAAGGGGCCAATCGTGAACTAGTGCGTCTCTGGGGGAGTGTCCGGGAAGAGAGTGAAGAAACTGTTGCACTTGCTGTTGAGAGGAGTTGTGAAAAGGTCATAGCAAGGCTGACCCCATTTGCGGAAGATTCTGTCCGCTACTGTCCTGTTGAGAGACCACTCGTGAGGCATGAGAATAGCTCTGCTTAGCCTGTCTGCTATGACGTTGGACTTCTCAGGGATGTGCATTGCCATCAGAAACCGTTGAGAGGAGATCGCCCACTGCCATAGTCTGAGTGCTTCTCGACATAAGGGATAACACTTGGTTCCGCCCTGCTTGTTGATGTACCACACTAAAGACATATTGTCTGTCTGAACTGCAATGGTCCCAGTGGGTAGAGAGTTCTGAAGAGCTTGCAACGCTAAAAGCACCGCCCTCATCTCCAAGACGTTTATGTGCAAGTGGTACTCGTGGGGTTGCCAGGTGCCTGGACAGTCCTGCCCTGAAAATGCCCCCCACCTGATCAGGGAGGCAACTGGAGGAGGAAGGACAAATGGTCTGCCCTGGGGTACTGATGGAGAGACCATCCACCAAGCCAAGTGGTCTTTGCATGACTGTGTGATTATTATCTTGTGAGACAAAGGAAGTTGTTGAAAAGACCATTGGGTGAAAAGCATCCACTGGAGAATCCTCATGTGAAAACGAGCCAGGGGAACTAATATGATCAACTGCTGCCATGAGACCTAAGGTTTTTAGGACGAATCTGGCCTGAATCTTTCTGCATCCTAATAATACTTGTACATGTCAGCGAATGTCTGCCACTCTTTCTACTGGAAGTCTTGTGGACAGATCTTTCGTATTTAATCTTACGCCTATAAAGGTTAAAGACTGACAAGGTGATAATGCAGACTTTTTGAAATTTATTGAGATACCTAGGTTGGAGCTTGTTTGGATGGTATGATCCCTGGCTCTCAGCAATTGATGTCTGGTGGTAGCAGTAAGGAGCCAGTCATCTAGATATGGAAACACCTGGAATCCTTACCGTCTCAGGTGAGCGGTGGCCACTGCCATGCATTTGGTGAACACCCTGGGGGCTGTGGTGAGACCAAAGGGCAGGGCTCTGAACTGGTAATGACTGGCTCCCAGCCGGAAGCACAGAAACCTTCTGGAATGCCTGTCCATTTTGATGTGGTAGT
The DNA here is from genome assembly GCF_019279795.1 of Protopterus annectens. Classification (NCBI taxonomy): domain Eukaryota; kingdom Metazoa; phylum Chordata; order Ceratodontiformes; family Protopteridae; genus Protopterus; species Protopterus annectens. The sequence continues at coordinate 481,647,848 of NC_056741.1, read as the reverse complement.
ACGCATCCTGAAGATCTATGGAGCACATCCAATTGTCCTGACCCAAAATGGGTAGAATTGACTGACGCGTGACCATCCGGAACGTCGTTCTTTGAACAGACTCGTTTAGTCTGCTGAGATCCAAAATGGGTCTCCAGTCCCCTGTCTTTTTTGGTACCAAAACGAACTTTGAGTAAATTCTGGACCCTTGCTGGTCTGCTGGGACTTGCTGGATGGCCCGTTTTTTTAGCAGTCTTGAAATTTCTTGTACTGCCTGTTCCCTTAGACTGGGTGGAACATCTGGGATGGGGTTGTTTGATTTTTGGGGAGTGTGGACAAACTGAATTTTGTAACCTCCGGATATGATAGACTGTAACCATTTGTCTCGAGTGTTGAGACGCCAGGCATCTGGGTACAGAGACAACCTTCCCCTGACTACCTCCGAAGGTGGACAGCCGGGCAGCCCCTCAGGGGTGCTGGAAGGGCTTGTCAGAGAAAGATTCCCTGCTACCCTGATTCTGCGGACCCCCTCTGTCCCGCGGGCAGCATCTATTGTTGTTCCCTCCTCTGCCTCTGGATGGAAACTCGCCACGTGTGTCAGGCATGGCTCCCTGGGGTTTCCAGAACCACATTTTTCCACTCTTCTGAACCTTAGGGTATGGTCTAGAGGGAGTGGAAAAACAGACTCCCACGGCAAAGAGAGTCTTGCCTTCCTGCTCACACCTGGTAAGTGTACCTTTCACCTGAGGTCCAAACAGAGCCGAACCATCAAAAGGTGTGTTGGTGAAAGATGCCTTGAAGGGATCAGCGAAGTTCCATAACCGCATCCAAGCATGCCTTCTCAAAGCCACGCCTGTGCCTGCGGCTCTGCTCACCCCATCAGCCACATACGAAATGAGCCGCATGGATGAGTTAACGACAGAATTAAGAGTCGTCAGCTTGGAGTTTATCTTGTCTTCAGTCCCTGCAGCTGATGGATCTTGCAGGGTATCTCCTAGCTCCTTGAGGAGATCCTTCTGAAGACGGGTGAAGTGGCACAAATAGTTCAGCGACCGCATGGAGAAGGAAGCTGAGGAAAACATCCGCTTCCCATATCTATCCATTGTCCTAGACTCTTTATTAGGGGGATGGACAGGTACAGAAGTGTCAGCCAACTCCATTTTCGTGGCAGCTGCTACCACCATGGCATCAATAGGACACCCTTTGTCAAAAACTGTTTATCTTGAGGGGCCGTGATAAACTTAGTGGGCCTGCGAGGGGTTGGTTCCAGTGTGTCCGGAGCTGACCACGTCTTCTGAGCCACCACTTCCATTAATGGATCGAAAGGCGGAGACACCCAGGAGGTGCAGGGGCGAAAACCAAATGCATCCAAGTATACTGACTTGTCCTCAGAAGGGTTACGGGCAGACCAGTTCCCCCTCTGCTTAAGGATCTCAAGGATGTCTGAGAAAGAGATATCTTCAGAAGGGGATCTTGGGGACCCTTCCGAATCCTCCAAGTCATATCTGATGTGACTGACTCTGGGGAGTCAACATGTTTCCTCTTACATTTCCTCTTTCAAGGGGGTTCCTCTGAAAACTCAGGGGAGGCCTCGGAAAAGGAAGATACACCCAGTGGGGTGACCTGGAGCATTTGATCTCCTCGCTTGGGGTCTGGAGGAGGGGCAGAGACCGAAGCAAGCACCCTGGGTTGAGGAGCTGAAGGGGCTGATCGAGGTGCAGACTCAGAAGTCAGCACGCTCCTCATGACCTCGAAGGCGCCCCTGTCTGGCACAGAAGAGGGTCCCAATTCCGAGGAAATGGGAATCCTCTCCGGCACCAAAAGGGATGTCTCCGAAGCCAATGTAGGAGCCGAGCTTACCTGCGCCGAAGCTCCGAGAGGAAGAATGGTGTTGGACAAGGGTCTGATGCCACTCGCCCCCTTGGAGCCGACGAGGGAGTCTCGGCGCCCAGATCCCTCCAAGGACGGAACCATTGAAGAAATCGGAGCTGACGAAGGAGCCGAAAGGGGAAGCATCGGCAAGTGTCCAGGATCCAAGCCCCAACAAGCTCCGGCTCCGAACTGACAGGAGGAGTCGGAGGAGGAACTACTTCAGGAAGAGGAGCAGCCACAGCCTGATGAGGAGGGCTAGTTAACATTTTAGCTAGGGCCTGCGATTTGAGGAGTCTACTGACCACTCTCTCCAAGTCATGATCGGACAGCCTCGAGGACCGAGAAGAGTGGGACCTATGGCTCCATTCAGACTGTAGCAAGGGTGATCCCGGAGCCGAGCAAATTGACTCCAGAGATGGAGATCTGGATCGTTTACGGCTCCCTGATGGCTCCGACAGCAAGGTCAGAGCAGAGAGAGATTTTGATACTTCGGTCCCGGCTGGAACCGAAATTGAAGCAGACGCTCCACCTGGCGACGGCTCCGTACCGGGAGCCAACGGCTTGGTGGGCTTAGGGGTTTTAGCTGGCTGAGACTTTGCCGGAGACCCCTCGGGTTTTAGTAAACCCCTGAGAATTAACTTGTTCCTATGCTCCTGCAGGACTCTCGGACTAAAGGCATGACATACCGAGCAAGAGTCCTGCAGGTGTAGGGAACCCAAACAATAAACACAAGAAGTGTGACCGTCTGTCAGAGACATTTTCTGACAGCACGAGTCACACTTCTTGAGCCCTGATACCTTGGTATCCTTCGACATGATAGAAATAAAGGGAATACCAATGGACAAAAATTTTTGACTAGTGTATAAACACACACACACACACACACACACACACACACACACACACACACACACACACACACACACACACACACTAGTCCCACACCTTCACACAAAAGATCTATGTAACTAATACAAATACAAAAAAGCTAAGAGACTATGATCTTATATTATAAAGGCTAAACACTACTCCCTACTGAAAACAATATATAAGGGAAGGGGATAGCCTCTAACTTAAACGGCCTACTTGGGAGATAGGGGGGAGGGGAGAAACTCTCCAAGTAAAAACGAGTTTCCTAAAGGGTCGGAAAGAAACAAGGAAACTAAGACTAGTCTGCAGTACTACTCTAATTTTAACAAAAAATTCGAAATTTATACACTAACAATTTAGCTATTACAAATACAAAAAACTAACACGACCTGAGCCAGTGAAGCGCAACCTCGTAGCTGAAGCGGCAAACAAGATTGGGGGGGGGTCTAGCGCCAGGCATTGTGGGATATAGGGAGGCCTCGAGCCAGTAAGTAGCTCTCGAGCTTTAGAAAATGGCCGAGTCGGAGACGAAGGTCGTCTCCGAACCCAACCAGCAAGAATGAAGGCGAGAGGGACAACTTAACATTATAGATTCATACAAATAAATCTATCAACGTTGAGAAATTAAAAATAGGTGTAAATGACAGAAGAGCAGAGAATGGCATTTACCTATCTCCCCTCCCCCAATCGTGCTGTGGATACCAGCAAGGAATACCTTTTATACACCCTCCAGCCACCAAGTAGTACCAGAATAGAAAGATCTATCAGCATTTTTCAATACTGGGTTTATGATTTTAGGCAAGCTATTGCTGCAATCAATGCAGGCAAGTCCATAAAGGGAAAAGTGGTTCCTCTAGTCCTCTGTTTCTTCCTCTCAGACTGCAAAAGGAACTCTTGACATTGAGGATACAAGAAATGAACTACATTATACATGCAATTGGAGGAGAAACAAACACAAAGGAGGAGATAGGAGCTTGCTGGTAACTAGCACAATCAAAATCAGCAGATCACACTGCCAAAATCTGACCTAGAATGGTGGGAATATCCAGTCAGAATACTTGGAGACCAACAACTAGATAATATCACTAGAGAACTCATGAAGTAAGCTAATTCTGAAACAAGCAGCTGACCACTACCATAGTTCAAAACAATGTATTTCCTTCTTGCTTGTAAAAGTACTAGCAGTGCATTGTTTAACCCTTTGTTCAAGAACTTAAAGACTTTTGAGGGGAGATCTCTGTCTCACTTGCCATGCCATTTGAGAGTAAACTGCCCTGGACCTCCTGTTTCTCTGACAATACTTGAACCAGACCTATATCTTCACCAACAGATACATAAAACACGGTGGAGAGACAGGTTTACAACCCAGTATTTCTTAAACCTTTAGAATAACTTCTCCTGCACATTAAAATGAGTCTGAAAATCTTAACCCCACATCCAACAATATGAAAAAAGGGGGTAATAAATGGATTGACTGGTATAGCCCACTTAGAGAAATGAGGTGCCGCTTGATGCAAGGTGTGAATTGTCATAACATTCAGTGGCCTTGGAATATCTATGACTCTATACACAATATTGACAGTAATACTTTTTTCTTTTCATGCTTAACTCTCTTGGGTAACAGAAACAAAAATATGCATTTTATCTCAGCTGGCAGCAGTTGCATGAATGTAAAATTAAACAGCTCCATGTACATCCCACTTACTAAGGCATACTTCTCCAAGAATTAATTATTTATGGCAATATACTAAACAACATTTTTTCATTTAATACAACCTCTGATACCACTTAGGACAAACATTTTCAAGTTTTGCCTACATCACAATAACCCTTAAACAAGGTATATTTTCCAAGATATCTGGCGTTGTGCCTTCATCCTTCTTCAGATTACTGGCCCGTTAGTTCAAAGTATGGTGATTGCATAACCATTCCCTAATGCATTGCATTAATGTCCTGCTGCCTTAGCCTGTGCAGAGAGCACACAGACCCTCTGTATTAAGTAACTGCCCAAGGCATTCAAATACAGTCTCCCACACCCATCTCCTGAACCATCTTTCTAACCTTAATCTCTCTAAGAATACCTAATCCTGGTTCTCAAGCTTCCTCTCTGACATACCTCAAGCTGTGAAATGGGGAAAAGGGCACCTCAACCTTCCTTCCTACCCCCACTGGGGTACCCCAGGGATCCATACTCGGTCCAATGCTGTTTAACATCTTTATCAATGAGTTCCACACAGCCATACCAAACACCAAAATCGTACAGTATGCAGACGACTCAACTTTAGTCTGCTCCGCCTCTAACCTCCCTGAGCTCCAAACAATGACTCAAACTGCCTTCTCTACCACTGAGAACTGGATTCTCCAAAACCACCTCTCTCTAAATGCCAACAAATCCAAAATACTACTATTGTCTCCTTAAAAAGCATTCCCTATTGATAAAAACTCATTCAACATTATTAGCCATAACAATTCTACTATAGAGGTTGTTCCCTTCTCTCTCCTTCCACAAGACAAACTCTCGCCACTACCTACCCACTCCCCTCACTAATGTATGGAGCTCCTCTACTAACAAACATATCTTCCTATCTCTCCTCCAAACTGGAAGTCTGTTATAATAAAAATTCTAAATTTGCCACCAAAGCCAAATACTCCTCCCATCATTGCACTGCCCTTCATTTGTTAAATTGGCTTGAACTCACCAACCATCTAGACTATCTCCAAATTACTACAGCCCACAGACTAATATTTCAACCTACTAAATGCCCTGCACTAACCAACATCCTATAACCATACACCCCACATAGAAATCTAAGATCCACTCACCAAAACCTAATCACTGTCCGCAAACCCAACCGGCCTACTGGTCAGCTCCTATTATCCTTTTCCTTAGCTAGAAAAAGGAATTATCTTTCTTCATCACTGAGGACTTGTGAAAACTTTGATAACTTTAAAACTCAGCTACATTCCTATCTTTCCTCTAATTGGAAATGCAACTGCACTCTCCCCACCTAGCCTACTAATCACCCCACTCAATCCTGAATAATTAAACTCCTGACTAACTCTGAATACAAGCTAATCTAACATAAATGTACATATTGTAAATTGCTCATTCCACCTTTCCTCTCTACTTCAACTAAGTCATTACTCTCACTTTCAATGAAGTCACTACTGCCATCTTAAATATTTAAATGCTATGTAACCAAAGAATTATTCCTGTTCTCTAACATGAAATGTAATTGTAAATGTGTCTACTTTACTAAGATTACATCTGTAACTAAAATATGTAATGCGGAGCTTTTCTCCCTGGGCCTCCACTGAAAACGGGCTCTCTGAGCCCAGTGGACTTCCCCAGTCATCAAACTGGAAATAAAGAAAATAAATAATTATATTTAAAGCTGAATCAGTCCAAACTATTTTACGGTATTTTCATACACTTCAAGTGATACTTCATCCATGTTAAGGGATACACATACTAATGCAAAAGCAACTTTTTTTTTTTTTTTTTTTTTTACAGTTTGGTAATGCTGACAATGTTATTTATGGCAAATCTTTTCTCAAAGCTATTACTTATAAAGATTCTTTCGCCTTAATTTTAAATTTATTTTCAGTGACACTCTTCCCCCAGGAAGCTACCAAATGTCAACCTTTATAAATACAGACCAGTTCTTTTCCTGGTCAGAGCATTAGTATAGTAGAAAGGTGATTCTAAAAGAAGTGAAAAACACACAAGCTTGGAATTCTCACTTCTGCAGACTACACCAAATACCAGTTAAGTCTGCCTGTAGTTGAAGTCTATATTATTTCTTGGGTGCCTGAATATGTCACCATGACAGTTTGCATTACTGGATTTCTGTTATCAATTTGTATTTGCTGAACAAGTACATCCTACTGGACAGTGCCTGATTTCAAGGGGGGCTCATGTAAGAAAGTTCCACAATAAATTACACAGACACAAACAGGAATACATATTAGTTTACCAAAAATTAAAATATCAAAGTGAAATGAAAATGTTTGAAAAATGCAGAAGCAGTCCAGTCAATAAATAAAACAATAAAATTCTAAGCCTGATTTTTTTAAGTGCTTTACCAGCAGCAAAGCCTATATGTCAGAAGGGTATACATCCCATACTCTCTAACTTATAAAATCAGCTTTTAGAGTACAGAAACTTGAACAAACCCTGAATTACTGCAGTAAGAAAAAAAGTTATGTATTCACCATAATTTTCCATATGTGTTGTCCATCTTCGCCTTCATTCTTACCAGGTTGGGTTCGGATACGATTCTCAGATACGTCTCAGCCTTTATAGTCAAGCTTGAGGTCTTTTGCCAGCTCGCGGCTAAACCCTATCATCCCAGCATGCACGATAACCTTCCCCAGATCTTGTCTGCTCGTATAAACAGTGGTTCATAGAAAAAGACCAGGATCAATAGACGAAGGTCAGAGATTCAGGTCCTCCAACTGTACAAACATGGTCTTTCAGAAGTCAGATGGGTAGGGGGAAGGAGGGTGAGATGTAAGAATGAAGGTGAAGAAGAACAACACACATGGAACATTATGGTGTGTACATAACATCTTTATGTGATGTTGTCCTATCTCACCTTCATTCTTACCAGGTTGGGACAGCGTTCCTAGCACTTATCATCTTGGGTGGCTCAAGGGAGAATATTCTTCAGAATTGTGGGCCCAAAAGAGGTCCTATTCCTGGAGGCCAAATCAACTTTGTAATGAGTGATAAAGGTATGTGGTTTTGCCCATGTTGCTGCTGCAAAAATGGTATCAATTGGTAATCTAGCAAGAAACGCTGAAGAGGTTGCAATGGCTCTTGCAGAGTGTGGGAAAATCCTTACTCTGAGACTTACAGATAAAAGTTTAAGCAATCTTAAAGCCATTTTGAAAGTGTTACATTGGAGACGGGAGAACCTTTCTTTGAATCTGAAAAGGAAATAAATAGTTGGTCAGATTTTCAGAAATTCTTAGTTCTGTGTAAATTAAAACATAATTGTCTATGCACATCTAGTTGATGCAACATATATTCTACTTTATTCTTGTAATTTGGGAAGAAGACTGGCAGCTCTACTCTTTGGTTCAGATTTGACTCTGATGATACTTTGGGTAAAAAGGAAGGATATGTTTGTAAGGACACCCTGTCCTTATAGAAAAGCAAGTATGGGTTTTTTATAGACAAAGCTTGCAACACTTGACACTCGTCTAGCAGAGGTGATTGCTACTAGTAGGATTGTCTTCCAGGTTAAAAATTTGAGTTTGCGAGATGATGCTGGTTCAAAAGGGGGAATGTTAAAGAAGACAAAATTTAAGTCCCATAGAGCTTGAGGATCTTTGCTAGGCTGTCTTAACAATGAGGTACTCTAAGAAAGCCTTTGCATAGCCTATGAGACATAATGTTTGAGAGTGATTCACCATGATGGAAACTGGATATAGTTGCTAGCTGAACTCTAATGGACGCTGCAGCTGCACCCTCATTGAAAAGTTTCACTAGGAATTCTAAAATGGAATCGACTGGGGCAGAAAAAGGATCAATGTGGCTATGATAGGCCCATAAGGAGAATCTTTTCCACTTGCTCTTATATATCTTTCTTGTTAGCACCTTATGAGAAGGAATTAGGATGTGTTTAACTGAAGATAGGTTTGGAAACCTGGCTATAGTAGGGATCGGAGCAGCCAAGTTGTCAGTTTTAGGGTCTGAAGGGATGGGTGGAGTGTTCCTGACACATGAGTCAGAAGGTCTGGAACTGGGTCCAGAATCCAAAGCTACTCCCAAAGATGAAGCAACAGGAAGGAGAACCAGATTTGCCGAGGCCATTATGGGGTGATGAGTATCAAGTCCCTGCCCAAGTAACTGGCTTTCTGAAGTACTTTGGGAATTAATGAGAAAGGAGGAAAAGCGTAGAGGAGACCTGAGGGCCAAACGTGAACAAGTGCATCCCTTGGTGATTCGCCTGGAGGGGGGATAAGGGCAAAGTAGCTGCTGCATTTGGAATTCATGGGTGTCACAAAAAGATCACAGCATGACTGGCCCCATTTGTGGAAAATCTTTTCCGCTACTTCTTGTTTCAGGGACCACTTGCTGGGCATCAGAATCGCTCTGTTGAGTTTGTCCGCTATCACGTTGGATTCCCCCGAGATGTGCGTTACCAGAAAACGTTGGGAGGAGGCTTCCCACTGCCATGCTCTCAGGGCCTCTCAACAAAGGGAATAAGATCTTGTTCCTCCTTGTTTGTTTGTGCGCCACACAACTGACATGTCTGTCTGTATTGCAATAGTTCCCAGTGCAAGAGAGTCCTGGAATGCTGCAACGCTAAAAGCACCACTCTCATCTCTAGGAAATTGATGCGGAAGTGAGTCTCATGATCCCGTCAGGTGCCTTGGACTGTCTTTCCCAGATAACCCCCCCCCCATCTGAGAGGCATCAGTGGTCACTGTGGCCAGTGGTTAGGGTGGTACAAATGGTCAACCTAGATCTACATGAGTGGAATAAAGCCACCAATGAAAGTCCTTCTTGCAAGTTTCTCTTAATAATATCTTGTGAGACATTGGTAGGTCTTGCATGGACCACTGAGTGGAAAGCAACCACTGGAGAATTCTCATGTGCAGATGTATGAGGGGGATCAGAACTATTGCTGCTGCCATGGTTCCCAGGGCTTTTAGAACCATCTTTGCTTGAACTTTTTTCTTCCTTAAAAGGTATGAAACCTGGTGTCTTAGGACAGGAATTCTTTCTGTAGAGAGACTGGCCGTCATGTTTGTTGAGTTTATTTCTGCCCCTATGAAAACCACATCCTGAGAAGGCAGTAAGGCAGATTTTTTGCAGTTTATTCCAATTCCCTAGATGAGACCAGAGTTGCAAGGTCATGTCTCTTGTTTTTACTGGTAGATGCTTGGTCGTGTTGGGTAGGAGCCAGTCATCTAAGTATGCAAACATCAAGAATCCTAAACATCTCAAGTGAGCCACAACTACTGCCATACATCTGATGAAGACTCTGGGGGGCTGTAGTGAGGCAAAAGGGCAGAGCTCAAAACTGGTAATGACTGACTCTCAAGCTGAAAGCGCAGGTGTCTCCTGGATTGCCTGTCCATTTTCATGTGGTAGTACGCGTCCTGGAGATCTACAGAGTACATCCAATTGTCTTTTCCCAGGAATGGGAGTATAGACTGCAGTGTCACCATCCAGAACTTGGTCGTCTTTAGCGATTTGTTTAGAATGCTGAGATGTAGAATTGGTCTCCAGTCCTCTGCTTTCTTTGGCACTAAAAAGAATCTTGAGTAAGTTCTGGATCCTATTTGGTCTGTGGGGACTGTTTGGATGACTCTTTTGTCTAGCAACTTTTAAATTTCTACAGTTGCTTGTTCCTTTTTACTGGGTGGAACGTCTGGAATCTTTTTTATCTTTAGAACGGGAAGGTAAAAGGGTATGATGTAATCTCTGGATATGATGCTTTGTACCTATTTGTCTTTTATTTGTTGCTAGACTTTGGGTACAAAGATAAAAGGTTTTTGACTTGAAAAAGCTTGGCATTCTCCAAGCGAAAGCGCTTGTCTGATTTTGCTGTCTTGTACCTACTGACTTTGGATTTTTACCATTTGGTCTGATTTTGCTGCTTTGTACCAACTGTCTTTGGATTTTTACCACTTGGCAACTAATAAAGGATTTACCTTTTTTACGAACTATTGTCTTCACTTTGCGGTCCTGGAACTACTCTTCTTGGTGTTATCAGTTTTGCTCTTATTTTTCTACAAAGATAAAAAACCCTAGACTGCCTCCAGAGTTGGACAGATGGGCCTACCTTAAGGAGTGCTGAAAGCCAAAGAAAGAATCTCTGTTGTCCTGATTCTGCGGACCCCCTCTGCCACGTGGTTGGGATCTTCCATTGTCACGTCCCCCTCTGCCTCTGGGAGAAGTTTTACCACATGTGTCCTAGAAAGATCTTGGAGATTTTCAGAACCACATTTTATCACTTCCTTTCAGACCATTGGGATAAGTTCTAGTATGTATGGAAAAACGGACTCCTACAGCAGACACAGTCTTTCCTTCCTGCTCACACCTGGTAAGTGTGTCATTGACTTTGGGCCCAAAGAGGGATGAGCCACCGAACAGGGCATTCACAAAGGAAGATTTAAAGGGGTCTGCAAAAATCACACAAGCGCCACCAAGAATGTCTCCTTAAGGAAATTCCAGAACCTGTAGCTCTACTTGCTCCATTTGCTGCATATGAGATGAGTCTCATGAGGTGTTGACAATTGAATTTAAGATAGAGAGCTGAAAGAATACTTTATCTGCAACCCCTTCAGCCACTGAACCTTGAACTCCCAGCTCTTTTAGGACGTCTCTCTGCAATCTTGTAAAATGGGTAAGCTAGTTCAGTGATCTGAGGGAAAAAGTAGCTGAAGAAAAAAAATGCACTTTCCATGTCTGTCCATCGTCCAGGACTCATTTTTCGGGAGATGGACAGCAAAAGATGTCTATAAGAGTTCCTTTTGGGTGGCTGCTGCCACAATCATAGCATCTACTGGGCCTCCCTTGGTAAGAGAAGCCTTGTCCGAAGAGGATGTAATATATTTGCTTGGCCTGCTTGAAACAGGTTCCACTGAGTCTGGGGACTCCCATGCCTTTCGAGAAACTAAGTCCATAAGTTCATGGAAAGGCGGAGACACCCAAGAGGTGGAAGGGTGAGATCTGAAAGCCTCCACATAAAGAGACTCCTCAGCAGATAGATTGGTGGACTTCCAGCCGCCTCTCTTTAACATTTCTAGGATGTCTCCTTTGGAGACATCATTAGGAGATGACCGTGGGGGACTCTTCAGCTTCATCGAGGTCCGTATCCAAACTGATGGACTCCTCTGGGGAGTCTAGGTTCTTCCTTATGCATAACCTCTTCTGAGGGACCTTCTCCGAAGGGAACTCTGGAGAGGTTTCAAAAGAGTGGGGGGTACCCTGTGGGGTATCCTGTGGTCTAGGATCTTTGGGTCCCTGTGGATGCAGGGGTATAGTGGTGGACACCGGGGCTTTTAGGGAAGAATATCTGGGGATGACAGCAGAGCCGTCTGTGGAGACAGCACTCTCCTCATAACCTCTAAAGCTCCCCATCTCTGGTCCAAGGAAATCCCTGGATACGAAGAAACCAAGGGACCCCCAGAACCAAAGACGACAGGCTCGAGTATGAGGTAGGAGCTGAGCGCAACTGCACCAAGACCCCAAGAGACGGTCAGATCAGACAACTGTCTGATTCGACCCATCTCCCCAGACCTGACTGGAGACTGTTGGCTCCTAGACTTCTCGAGTTCAGATGGAGCTGAGGAAGTCAGAGCCATAGACGGATCCACAGATCCTGTAGTAGGTCTCAGATTTGAGGGTTCCACTACAATCAGCTCCAGATCTTCTGAATCTGGAGGCAGGAATTGAATTGGAGGAGGAAATGGAGCAGAAGAGGTGGATGTGGTAGAATCTGAAGCCGTGGGGGTCAGATCCAAAGTACAGTTTTGTACCTACCATAAATGTAGATGTTCGAGTGTATACCCTGCTGCAGTCATCACACTTGGGTTATCCTGTCATCAGGCAGTCCCGCAGTTGGCCGGAATTCCAAAGTCTTGGTCCGGCATCGGTTGCTGTAATTTCTTCCCTGACTTCAGTGCGCCAGGGGTATAAATAATGCATCCAACGCCATTTTCTTCAGTTTTTCTTGCCCCAGATGTCAGGTGGCCCCAAAAAGGTGGTCAGAAATTAGTACCAAACTAAGAAAATTTTGCACAAACATAAAATCCCTCCAGCTATAAGCAAATACATCAGGAAGGTATTGTAGAGATTTAGCCAGTTAGATCAGAGGGGACGGAGGGAGGGTAACCTGGACTGCAGCAGGGTGTACACTCGAACATCTACATTTATGGTAGGTACAAAACTGTACTATGTTCATCATGTTACCCTGCTGCAGTCATCACACTTGGGTAGAATCCCAAAGCTAAGGATGGGTGGAGGAGTCATAGAGGGTTAGAGGAGGCTAGAAGGCCCTGCAGAACTGCAGTGGCGAAGCCAGCCCTAGTCTTAGAGTAAAGAGGTAAGTGATAGTGTTTGGTAAAGGTGTGTACTGAACTCCAAGTTGCAGCTTCCAAAATCTCCTTGGTTGGAACCCCCCTGAGGAAGGCTGTAGATGTAGCTGTTGCCCTGGTAGAATGGGGCCTAATGGTAGCAGGAAATGGTTTTCCATGATGGGTATAGCAGAAACGAATGCAATGTCCTATCTATTTGGAAATGGTTTGTTTTGATACAGCCTTCCCTTGTGAAGCTGTAGCATAGGATACAAAGAGCTGGTCAGATTTTCTGAAAGCCTTAGTTTTATCCAAATAGTAACGTAGTTGCCTGTGAATGTCCAAGGAATGCAGGAGTCTTTCTCCTTTGTTCTGTGGATTTGGGAAGAAGGTGGGTAAGTGCATGGTTTGATTTAAAGCCACACTGGAAACCACCTTAGGCATGAAGGAAGGATTAGTTCGTAGAGAAACTCTGTCTTGATGGAAAATGAGGAAGGGTTCCACTGCCATTAGTGCCTGCAGCTCTGAGACTCTTCTAGCTGAAGTTATTGCTAGCAGCAGGGCAGTCTTCCATGATAGGAACTGTAGATCTGCAGAGAAAGCTGGTTCAAAGGGAGGTAGCGTGAGTTTTTCCAGAACAAAGTTGAGGTCCCATGTTGGTGTAGGTGCTCTCCAGGGGGGCCTAATGTTTTTTGCCTCTCTGAGGAACTGCCTTAGAAGTGGATGAGATAATAAGGGTGGATCCGTGTTGTAGTGGGCTGAAATAGCTGATGCATGGATTTTAATGGAAGAAAAAGACAGTCCTCTGTGCAACATCTCAGTTAAATACTGTAGTATGTGAGGCATGTGAGGCTGAATTGTGTCTTGGCCTTTAGTTTGGTTCCAGACACAAAACCTTTTCCATTTGTCCGAATAAGCCTTCCTGGTGCTGGGCCTCCTAGCTTCCAGAATAACACCCATAACTGCTTGGGAAAGAGGAGCTGGCTGGATGCTTAGTTGATTTGCCATGCAGCCAGGTTTAAGGTTTTGAGCTGGCTGTGAAGAATCTGATTGTTTTGCTGTGTGAGCAAATGGGTAATTTGTGGTAAAATCCAAGGTGGGCCCTGGGCCATATTCCTCAATAGCGGGTACCAGTGCTGGCGTGGCCAGTCTGGGGCTATGAGTATCAGTCATGGTCTCTCCTTCCTGACTTTTAGAAGCACCCTTGTGAGGAGAGGCAATGGAGGGAAGGCATATACTGTCAGGCTTTTCCAGCTGAATGAGAGTGCGTCCACTTTCCAAGCTTGATGGTGAAGTGTCCTTGTACAAAATTTTGTTAGCTGATAGTTTTGAGGGCTGGCAAACAGGTCTATGTCTGGAAGACCCAATTTTTGAGTTATCATTGCAAATACTTGTGGATCCAGTTTTCACTCGTGGGGATTCATGATGTTTCTGCTGAGGTCGGCTGCCAATGTGTTCTTCTTTCCTGGTAGGAATTGAGCTTGTAACTGAACTTGGTTAGCCAGAGCTGTGTTCCACAAGGTCATTGCTTGCCTGCATAGAGGGTAGGAGTGTGTACCCCCTTGTTTGTTTATGTACCACATTACTGTGGTGTTGTCCGTCCTTATTGTAAGTTGTCCTGGATGTAATAGACTCTTGAAGGCTGTCAGAGCATTCTGTACAGCTAGCATCTCTTTTTGATTGATGTGCAGATTCCTTTGATCTGCAGTCCATATGCCTTGAATGCACTGTCCTGCCATGTGTGCCCCCCCAGGCATAGTCCGAAGCATCTGTTGTCATAGTTTGCCTGGCTGGGGGCAAGGTGAAAGGCTGACCCTTGTTGAGGTGACATGCCTGTGACCACCATAGAAACTCCTGTTGTAGGCAGGGAATGAAAGCTATCATTGTGTCCAAGCTGTGGCTGTGTTGAGACCATACGCTTTTTAGGTACCACTGTAATTTCCTCATATGCAGCTTTGCAAATGGTATTAGTAGTATACAAGATGCCATGAAGCCAGAGGCCTGCAGAATTTTTCTTGCAGGTAGTTGGGTCTTTGTTGCCATTTGAAATATTGAGTCAGTTGTATTTGTTTGTCTGGCGTCAGATAAGCCTTCTGGGCAGTTGTATTCAAGCTGGCACCCAGGAATGTCATATTTTGTGAGGGTACTAGTTTTGATTTCTTTTCATTTACTGTGTATCCCAAGCAACTTAGAAGATGTTTTACAAAAGCCAGATGTTGTAAGAGGATGTCCTTGCTGTCTTCTTGGATGAGGCAGTCGTCCAGGTATGGGTATATTTGAATTCCTCTTTGTCTGCAGTATGCAATTACTGGTGCCAGGCATTTTGTGAAGACCCTAGGTGCAGTAGATAAGCCAAAGGGCAGTGCAGAGAATTGGTAATGGGTTAAACCTGCAATGAAATGGAGGTATCTTCTGCAATTTTGTCTGATAGGGACATGCAGGTATGCCTCCTTGAGGTCCAACGTAACTAGCCATGCTTCCTTGCCCAACATGGGAAGTAGCTGCTGTAGTGTTAGCATCTTGAATTTGGGTACTTGTAAGAAGGTGTTTAGAATTGAAAGGTCCAGAATTGGTCTCCGGGCATTGTCCTTCCTGGGAACTAGAAAAAGTCTTGAGTTAAACCCTTGGCCTTGCTCTCGAGTAGGTACCAGTTGAATGGCTCTCATGTCCATGACAGCTGTAATTTGTTTTTGTGCCTCTGCCCATTGATTTTCTGGCAGGTTTGGCATTCCTCTTTTCATTGGCAAGGTGTGAAAATGGAATCTGTATCCTTGTGAAATTATGTCTAGGACCCATTTGTCCTTTGTGACAATGTGCCAGTTGTCCGAAAAAAGTGCGAGTTTTCCTCCCAAGGGGGCTGCCAAGAGATTGTTGCTTTGCCAGATGAGGTGCAAGTCATTGAGTTTGCCTTCTGGTAGTTTGGGACCTGTCTTCTCCTCCCTTCTGTGTTGCAGTGCCCCATTGGCGAGGTTTGTACTGGGCTTGAGGTTGTCCTCTGCCTCTTGGATGTCTGTATTTACCCCTCTGTGGTCTGTCAGTAGCTGGAAACGTCCAATTTTTTGTTGGCCAATTTCTGCTGAAGCGAGGGGGCTGTACCTGTAGGAAATCTTTGACTGTCTGCATGGATTTTGCCTTATCCTCCATTTTCTTTAAGACTTCTTCTGCTTTAACTCCAAAAAGAACATCCTGCTGTAAGGGAGCATCTAGAAGCTTTGCTTTAACATGATCAGGCAGAGTTTGTTCCTTTAACCAAGCATGCCTATGTAGAACAGACCCAGTGACAGCTGCTCTGCAGGAAGCCTCTAAAGAATCAAACCCACATTGTAAAGTATGTTTGCCCACCTGTTCAGTTGCGTGCAACAGATCCTGCATTTCTCTCAATTCAGACTGTTGAGGGAGTGTGCTCATTCTTTGTTTTAACTGAGATATAAAGAAATTGCTGATACTTTAACATGTGAAATTGGCAATTTAGTGCCCTCATAGCTAAAGTGGCTGAGGTGTAAACATTTTTCCCCCACCTGTCTAGTGCTCTGGAGTCCCTTTCAGAGGGTACAGGATTTTTTGCCAGAGAAGCCTTAGCCCCTTTGGGACCCTGGGAGATAGTCTACAGGGCTTTTATAAAGAAATTTGTGGGAATCAGGCACTCTATAGTATCTGTCAGGTTTGGCTGGAGCAGGAGGCAGAGAGTCTGGGTTCAAACTGGATTCTAAGTAAACATCATCCACAATGTCTAAAACTGGGGGGATGGCAAGTGGTCTGTGTTGGGGGAGTAAAAGAAACTCTCTGAGCCTTTTCTTTGAGTCAGAGTAATCCTGACCTTCCCAGTGAAAGTGTTCCCTCATAGTGTGTAAAGCTTCCTCAAAGGAGTAGTCTTCAGGAGGAGAAGCTGAGGGAATGGAATTCTCAGCATCAGAATCTTCATAAGGGGTGAAGGAATAATCCTGGTCCTCTGAGGAGCCTGAGGAAATGGACACTTGTTCAGAGGATGCATAATCTTCCTCTTAGGTTCATAGGTTCATACTAGGCTATCTGCCTGAGGGCATTTACAAGCCTAGCCCATAGTTTTGTGGCTTACGCCACCCCTTTAGTATGGGGAACTATACCCATTATTTTGCTGTGCCTCTGTCGAGCAGTGACACTGAGGTAATCCCTGGGGTATATCTGCGATCTCCCATCCATTGGTCAAGATTTCTCTTGAACAAGGCCAGCGAGGTGCTCTGCCTCACATATACCGGGATTTTATTCCACAGCATAGGGAGTCTTTGGGTGATGAATCTATCCCTCCAGCACGTCCTATTAATAGCCGTGTCGAGGTTTAAGTCTCCCGCCCTTGTGGCTCTGACGGATCTATATTTTTTGAGGTGAAGCATATTCATCAAATCTGGGTTTGACATGGCCTTGTATGTTAGGCAAAGGTCACCTCTGGGTAAGCGACTGAATAGAGCTGGAGTTCTTTCAGTCGGGCAGCATAGGACAGATGTTTGAGACCCTTTATCCTTTTGGTGAGGAACTTTTGTGGCCTCTCCAGCTGCTGCAAGTGTCGGGTCAGATACATTCCGAATGGGGCATTGTACTCAATCTTTGGTCTGATCAGTGATGAGTATAGGGAGACTATGACCTCCCTTGATCTAGATGAGAATCCCTTCATGATAAGGTGGGCAATGTAGAAGGTCTTCCTAACTACTTTAGCTACATGGGTGTCGAATGACAGACTACTATCAACCTGGGTCCCCAGGTCCCTGATAACTTCTTCTGTGCTCAGTGGATTGCCACCTATTTGGTAGCTAGGGGTAACCTTGTTTTTCCCGAAGGGTATGACTATGCATTTTTTGGCATTTAACTTTAGGCCATGGCTCTGGCACCAGTTATCTGTTTCTGTGAGACCCTTCTGAAGGATATCTTTGTCAGATGTGTTTTCTACTATGGCGCCCAGTTTGCAGTCATCTGCAAACTTTGTCAGCCATAACCCTCCTGTGTTTGCTTGTACTTCGGAAAAGTAGATGCCAAACAAGAGTGGGCCCAGGACTGAGCCCTGTGGTACACCACTTGTGACAGGCTTTGAGTCTGACATGGCGCCAGCAACTCTGACCCTGTGGGTTCTGTCACTCAGCCAGTTTGCAACCCATCTTGTGATGTATGGGTTAACATTTAAGCTGATGAGTTTTTCAAGGATACCCGAGTGGGGTATTGTATCGAAGGCCTTCGCCAGATCGAGGTAGGCTGTATGGACTGCCTTTCCCTCATCAATGGCTTTGGTGACTGTTTCGAAAAAGTCAACCAAGTTTAGAAGGCATGATCTGCCTTTGACAAAGCCAAACTGGGATGGATCCAAAGTCTGCAAATTCCCTATGTCTTTATTTATGAGGTCCATTATGATCCTCTCCATGGCTTTGCAGATAAGGCTTGTCAAGCTAATGGGCCGGTAATTTCCAGGGTCGGTGGAGGCACCGCCTTTGTGAAGTGGGACCACAGTTGCAGTGCGCCACTCCCTGGGCACGTATCCAGAGGTAAGACTATGATTAAACAGCTGTCCTAGCTGTGGGTTTAATTCCTCGTTGAGTTCGTGGAGCACACAGCCGGGACACCATCAGGTCCCATGGATGCTGTTTTTGCTGTGGAGAGAGCAGTTCTCACTTGGGCTTGGAGATGTTTGGGGGCTGCAATCGCTTGGTATAGATATCTCTCCTCTTGGGCGGGAGGGGCGGAGAAGTCTGCACTGAACCTGTCAGCCAGTATGTTGGCAATGTCTGTAGGATCAGTAATCTTCACATCATTTTGAACTAGTTCTGAGCATATCTGGGAGTTTCCTCCCAGGTTTCTAACATAGCTAAAGAAGGCCTTATGATTGTCTTTTGAGTCTTTAGCTATTTTTCTCTCAAAATTTGCTTTGGATGATTTTATGAGAGCTCTTAGTTTTTACTTATAGTGATCAAGGGTGTCTTACCTTTTAAGGATTTTGCTCTATCTTGTAGTAGCTTCCTCCTTTTGTTGTAGAGTTTGTTTATGGCTGGGGTCCACCAGACTGGACGCTTGCCTTTGGTACAAAGAGTCTTTGTTTTGCTTGGGATTGCCTTATCCATGCAGTCCTGCAGGTGCTGGTAGAAGGCATTTGTAACTGATTCAGCGGCTTGAGTACTGTTTTCCGCCGCTCGGGGGCCTTAAAGGAGACCACACTAGTCTTTTGAAGTGTGGAGTCGGCCGAGAAGTTCTTTACTGTGGTCTTTTTATTTCAGGTGGGGTGGGATGAGGACCTCCAGCGAGATTAGTTTGTGATCTGATCTCACCAGTGAGGGGTATACTTCCAGTGTTGAACATTGTGCTCCCATGTTCGTGATGATGAGATCAAGTATGTTTTCTCCTCTTGTGGGGATGACTAGTTGTTCCATGGCATTTGAGTTTATGAATTCCAGGAACTTTTGGGCTAGGGTGTTTGGGCTTGAGTAGTGTTCCCAGTCTATATTAGGGTAATTGAAGTCACCTAGTATGATGGTGTTTGGTGATACATTTATCCTCTAGTGTTTTCAGGAAGGCCATGTGAGGTTCCTGAGTTTGTGAGGGTGGCCTGTAACATGCTACAATTTGCAGAGCAGTCTTGCCTATGGTTAATTGCACCTGGATGGTCTCCGATGCATTGTGCGTTGCCACCAGTCTTGAGGTGTGGGTGTCCTTGATGAATATGGATACCCCCCCTCCTTTCTTGGTATTGTCCGGATTTTGGGGCCGGAACACATGATAAGAGGTAAAACCTGATAGTGCTGGGGTGCTCTCAGGAGCCTTGAACCAGGTTTCTGTCACTGCACAGACATCGATGTTCTCCATACTGAGAAGGGCCTCGAGTGCGTGCATTTTGAGATTTAGACTTCTGGCATTGAGCAGCATTACCCTTAGTTTTTTTTCCTTTTTGTGTTCTAGGGTGGTAGGTTTAGAATTTGAGCCTTGCCTAAAAAAGGCACTATGGGGGTGGCAAGAGCCTTTGCCAATATCCAGAATCCCAGGGGTGACAGGTGCAAGCCGTCCCTTGCGAAGCAGCGTGGCTTGTCCAGCATGTCATCCCAGGAAGACAGACATTGGATCCCCTTTGAATGACACCAGAGTTTAAGCCAATTGTTAAAGCTGATCATCTTATCTCTGTATTGTGGCATCATTCTTGGTGAAGGTAGGATACTGCTCAAGGTCAGGGTCATACCTGCCTGGGCTACATAATCAGAGAGCTCCTCAATGTCTCTTTTCATGTAGTCCAAGGAGGTACGTCTCAGGTCGTTTACACCAGCGTGGACAATGACTGAGTCGTATTTGTACCTGCTGTTGAGAGACCTGAGTGCTTGCGTTATGTGGTGGATTCTAGCACCCGACAGGCAGATTACTGTGACCTTCTCCTTACTCAGTCTGGTGAGCGGGACGTCAGTGTGTCTGACTATGGAGTCACCAATGACTAGTGTGTCTGGCATTGTGTTTGGCCTTAAGGGCTGTGACTGTTTGACACTCTGACTGTGAGGTCTATGTGTTGCAGGTGTTGTGTTCTGAGGTGGTGGTTGTTTGGGTGTCTGCTTTGGTGGCCTCTGCTGTTTTCGTAGATTTTTGATCAGAGCCGCTGAGTATGTCTTTGTGTGTTTATGTGTATGATTTGAGGTTGTGATGGTACTATGTGAGACTGGGTCTATAGTGTGTGTGGTAACCTTCTCCTCCTGACTGGTCTTACCAGTCCTATGTTGAGAGAGCTCAGCCTCCAGTTTGGCCATATAGTTGCATCTCTCGCATGTATTTGTGTTTTGTGGGAGGAGGAGAGGGTTGTCTGTGTACATGAGGCAATTGTAACATTGCCTCAATATTCCCAGGTTCACCAGCTGAGCAGGAGAGGACACTAGCAACTGATCCTCGACATGCTAGAAGGACTAGACAAAAACTTTAAAAGAGATTCTGGGGACGTGGGTGACCGAGAAATGGGGTTTGCCTTTTTGGGTGCTATCTATAAGAGTGCCGTATCAAGGTAATAAGTACTGTAGGAGCAAGTGCTAGGTTTAACAGATAGAGAAAAGTCTACTTGGAGTCAAGTAGAGATGATCTTTTAGGTATTAGAGAAAGTGCTAGTAACAGGGATGCTTAAAGGTAAGATTGAAAAGAATGCACTCTGCAGTGTGCACTAGAGAAGTTAGATATGAAAGTAGGTAACGTGAGTTTTACCTGTTTAAAAAGTTAAGGTTTAGTGGAGAGTTACTATTTTTAAAACAGCAAGATGGACTGAAAGGGGTGGTTACTTTTGTATTTTGGTACTATGAAATACTGTAGGATGGCCAATAAATTTAAATAATTGAAGGGGAGGGATTTCAAAAGTGATGGTTTTGTGATTACTCACATAAGCCAGTGAAAGTAGAGAGAAATGAGATATATGGTCAGACTAACATAAGAGGCGGGCAACTAGAAAGACAGTGGTATTTAACAAGACAACTTAAATGGGTGGGAGGGAGGGAAAAAATTCTGCCTGACTCAGAACAGAGAGAGCTGTGGTCTCTTTTGAAGTTTTAATATGCTGTTAAAACAGCATCTTGTCTAGGCCTTTTGTCAGGAGGGGGTTGGGAACCCCTGATTAAAGAAATCAAATCTTCAGCCATTTTGAGCATCTGTTTCTTAGGCATAGGGCCTTGAACAGGGGACTGAAGTGCAGTCTTTTTAGGTTTAATAGGAGTCGTCGTCTTAGGGTACGTTTTAATGGTAAGCGTCGTCGGTCTGAAGATGCCTTCAGAAACCGACTGAGTTTCTGCAGCACCAATATCTTTTTCAGCGGTGTCGTCGGTAGGGGCTGTACAAAATGGCTGTGTCAGCCTGGTACTTTCTGCCAAAAGTTCCGAAGTGGTCTCGGGTTCCAGATCTGTGGTAGTCAGGGGCTGCGTCAGAGCCTCACTGAAGACCGGAGACCGTACCAGCCGAGGCCTCGGAGTCTGGCTTGGGTCTAGGCTGCCTGTCCTTATCCTTGCGTTTTTTCTGCACGCCGGTAGTCAGTTGCTCCGACGGCATGGTGTAGTTAAATTTTCTACCGAAGTAGTGTCATGCGAAATCAAAGCGTCTTTTTATAGTACGCTTATTAAACCTAGCACAAAAACGACAACTAGTGACGTCATGGTCTGGGCCTAGGCAAGGTATGCAGTAAGAATGAAAATCCTTATGAGGTATTTGCTTCCCACAAGAAATACAATTGTTAACTTTTTCTGACATCTGTCCGAGGCAAGAAAAGTTTCCCCAATGGGGTACTTAGCTTTATTGAAGACTTCGGTCTGAAATTCGAGTTCGAAAATCTCAGGAGTCGGCCGACCTGCACTTGTGAACTGCTTCTGCTTCGGGCACCGCGCGGCAAGAAAGACTGAAGAAAATGGCGTCGGATGCATTATTTATACCCCTGGTGCACTGACATCAGGGAAGAAGCGACAGCAACCGACGCCGGACCAAGACTTTGGAATTCCGGCCAACTGCGGGACCGCCAGACGACAGGATAATCCAAGTGTGATGACTGCAGCAGGGTAACACGATGAACATCAATCATTTAGCCAGCGCTTGAGTCCTTAGCAGCCTCTGTACCACCTGATCCAAGTCATCATCAGAAAGACTCCTGGAAGATCGAGTCAAGGGGGTAGGGGACTTGGACCTTTCTAGTACGGGTGATCTGAGAGTGGGGGAAAATGGCTCCAAGGTAGGAGACCAGCTCTGTTATTCAAACTCAACTGGCACCGACGTAGATGGTGTCAGAGCAGATGTAGATTTCTCGGATCAGATGAGCTTCTGATCCAGAGAGGATACTTTTGCCAACTTTTAAGATGGTTCCGATAAGGCAGAAGAGGAGGATCTCTTCCCAGACCTGTCAGATTTATCAGAATTGTCAGATTTAGCTGTTGGAGAATAGTTCTTTTTAGATAAACCCGGACCTTCTTCTAAAGCCTCCGAGAAGGGGGTTTTCAATAATCCTTTTAATATCAATTTGTTTTTCCTCTGCTGGAGAGCTCTTTGATTGAAAGCATGACAAATTGAGCAAGACTCCTGGAGATGGATGGCCCCAAGACAAAAGACACAAAGGCTGTGTCTATCACTTAAGGGCATCTTTTTACCACAGGCTTCACATTTTTTAAAGCCTAAAGGTTTTGAATCCTTACTAGACATCTTTACAGCAAAAAAAACAAGGAAGTAATAAATCAGAACAGAAATAATAGCTTTTTTAACTAAACCCTATAAACTAAAAGGGGTCAAATTATATTAAGGAGGAGGAGGCACGCTTTCTAACTTAAATGGGCTAAGCCTGGGAGACAGAAAAAAGGGTAAGGAAAGCCCTCTAACAAACAGGCTAAGAATAAAACAGTTCTCTACCTAAAACAAACTGTTTTTAAAGCATTAGCAAAGAATAAAAAGAAGTCGGGAAGAGATAAGGCCAAAATGGTAGAAGACGGCCAACAGCAAAAAAACACAGCCACAAAAAACAGAAAAGGATTACACAGTAAGCAATAACCTCAAAAAGTTAAAACAACAAGCAAAAAAATTCACTTTTCTAAAGTTAGAACAATAAACAAAATACTTAGCCAGAGCTAGTGGAACGAGTACCCGATCTTGTTTAGTGACAAACAAGATCTGGGGAAGGTTATACTGAATGATGGGATACGGTTTAGCCACGAACTGGCAGAAGACCTCGAGCTTTAATATAAAGGCAAAGATGAATCAGAAGATGAAATCCAAACTCAACCTGGGTAAGAATGAAGGTGAGATGGGACATCACATCTGAACTTTTTTTTTTTTTTTTGGGGGGGGGGGTGGGACACTGTTCAAAAATGATTGTCAAAAACACAGTTTTGTCCAATTAAATAATATATAAATACTTGTCATAACGGACAGTCATGATAAGGCCATCTACATTGACTAAGTTTTGGAATTTCCCCCAATGATACTCTATTTTGGCAAAGTTTAGAAAAACTTACCAGCATCTGCATTCAAGAGTGTATTGATCCTTCATACACATCATGTTGTGATCCATGAACTGAGACAAAACACCTAAAATTACAACTTTAGCCAAATTACAGGAAAAAAATTAATCTGCTGCAACTGAATGGAGTGGCTGTCCAAAGAGAAAGGGATACTGTGAGGGTAATAAGCACTCATTGCAAACATCCATCTAACAAATTAAACATTGAGGTACTGAATTTGTATATACTACAGCAGGCTTCAAAGCCCACTGCCAACAATAACTGTTTGGAAAAATCCCACTTGGGCACTCTTGGTGCACTGGATAGTGTAAATGGCAAGGATGAGGTCTGACAATGTGATCCAGACACACAGAACCTTAAGAAACACCTGAAGTCTGGATGAATAATGATGCGATGACAAGCATCTTTTAACTCTAGTGTTACTAGGAAACCCAAATGAGGAAGACGTGGCAACAGGTTGTGAAGTGATAGCATTTTGAACTTAGGCACAATCACAAATTGGTTTAAGAAAGATCCAGAACTGGCATCCAGGCATTTTCTTTCTTTAGCACCAAGAGCATCCTTGAATAAAAACTTTTCCCAAACAGGGAAGGAGGAATTGGCTCTATCACTCCTTGACACAACATGTGTTGAAGGATGGGGGGAAGAGAGGAGTCTGATCTGGCAGAATAGGAATTACCACCTTGGAAAGGAGGAATTTCCTCCCACTGCTATCTGTAACCCTGATGAATGATCTTCAGAACCCATTTGTCTGAAACTATCCGTTACCAAAGAGAAAAGTGGAGATTTAGACTTTCTGGAAGGAAAAAGGAACTGCCATGGTGGCAGGGAAGGCAAGGTCCTTAAATAATCATTCTGATGTGATGGTCTCTCCTTGGTTTGAGGGGGCAGGCTGTATTCTTTTTGGAACTCATGTGCCATCTCTTCTTAAATGTTTGTTTACCAGTATTTTACTCTGACTGTTAATTTTATTTCTTGTCAAACTGTATGAGGGGTTAGAGAATCCCTTGGAAACTTTGGAAAAGAACAGCTGAAAAATCTTGAAAGATTCCCTGAATTAGCTTACCCCTTTTGTCACATTTCTTGACAACCTTTGCGGCAGAAGAGCAACAACTAACTCTCTATCCAGAGGAGAATTTAAAATCTCATTTTTACATCTGGGAGGTTCTGAGAATGCAGCCAGGCAAGCCTCCTCAAAACAGTGACAGTGGCCATAGCCCTGGAGGAAGCATCATCAGGGTCATACACACACTCTTTAAACATTGAGTTGTGACATGTAAAGTGGAAGAAGTTAAACCACTTAAAGCAGAGCTTTCATCACAAGAAGAAACTGCAAACGAAACATTCCTCATACTTTAACAATTAGAATAATCTTTAACATGTGAGCCTGACAATTCAAAATTCTGAAAATCAAAGTTGAAGCAGCATACATTTTCCACCCATACTTACCAATAACTTCCCCATCCTTTTTAGAAACAGAAAGACTGTGATTAACTAAATGTTTAGCAGCAGTAGGATTAATATAAAAGTCTGAGGAACTTTATAAATCTATCTGCCTTTTTAGGGGCAGCAGACTGTCAGGAAAATTGCAGACAGTGACACACAACATACATCCTCCAAAGCCGGCAGCAGTGGAGGAATGGGTGAAGGATCTGGAAACTCCATCTTTAACAGCTCATAGTATTTTCTGAGGGACAGGGAAACCTCAGTGTTCTCCCAATGAATACAGTGGCACATTCTGGAAGAAGTCTCAGAGAAAGAGACCCCTCCCCCATAGGGAGAATCAGATACCTTGTTCTCTTCTGAGTCTGAATCAGAAATCTGAGAAGAAAATCCTGCATGTGTCCACTCATCTTCTAGTTCAGATTCTGATTCTTCAATCTCTTCGGGAAAAGAGGCATCCCCTCTTTCTTTTACCAGAAACCACCTTATAAGAAGTGTCAATATCCAGAATTAAAGCCCGAGTCAAATCTAGTAAACTACTCCTGTCTTGAGAAATTTGAGGAGTAGTAGAAAAATACTGAGTTTTCTGTTTATTTTTGACAGGGAAAATGGGGCCAACAGTGTTGTTAATGGCAGAAGCAATTTCCCCAGGGATGGGCACAACATTCTGACTAAACAGGGAAGCTTTCCTTGTTCCCTCTCCAAGGGCAGACAAGAGTGGCTCTCCTTTATCGACTGAGGGGATCCCAACAGCCACAGAGGACATTAACCCCCTGTTCACAGTAGCTGTAGAATCTACATCACAGGTATCCAGGGTAAAAGATGACTGGTTTGAGGAACCAGCTTTTACCAAAGGAGAGTCACCCACCTGAGACTGAGGCAAATTGCTAGCCTGCTGTGGTGGCAAAGGCTGTTTGCTTAACTTTTTCTCACTGTCGGTGAGACTTCTAGTTGGTTCAATGGTCAAGCCAAAAATAGTGTGGTCACTTTTTTCACTTAAAATACAGTAAAAAGCACTTTAATACACTTTGCCAGACCCAAAATGTAAAATAAGCACATATTCTCCAGATATAAAATGCTTTTCAGCTACTTTAAACAACTTTTAAACTGACAGGGAAAAAGTATGCTTCTATTTAAAAGTATATTTAAGTCTCACGACAGTCCATTAAAACACAAATTTGTAAATTAGAAATAACTTTCCTAAGCAGGGAAGTAAATTCAAACATTTTTTTTTTATATGGAAGGTTTAACCCCAAAGGGAACTTACTGCACAGTATAGGAACAGCACAAGCCAACATTCCATCCTCAAAAGCCCACAGACAAGCACTCTTGAAAATGGCAGGAAAGCTCTGAAAGGCTTGGCACTCACACCTGTGATTTTAGGCATCTCAGCTTGAGCATGTGGAAGGTGCCCTGAAACTTTGGAATCTGGCCAGCTGTTTCATCTTTGGCAGGATATAACCATTATAACGAAGGCTACTGCAGCAGTGTTCAATACGATGAACATCAAATGTTATGTAGTTACCATAATACTAGATCTGTATTGGCAGTTTCACCTGTCACCTGTAACACTAAGACTAATAGGTACTTAGTCAGCTTGTCCCATAAAACATTCCAGGCTACCAAAGCTCCTCCTCCTTACTTGTATCTGCAGCACCAAAGGCCCCTTCCCCAGATCTCTGAAACTCAAAAGTCAAAGCCTTCTAATCACAACAAAGGACAATTAAAAGGCTCCAAACAGGGCAATGGCCAATGGACCCCAAGGCAGGAGAGATGCAACTTTCATATCTGACCTTGGGAGTTTCAACTCCATCACCTTTAGGACAGAGTTCCAAGCTAAACCTCTAGGGTGGCTTGTCACAATAAAATACTCTTAATAACAGCTACTCCAAAAGCAGTTCTGGATTGAGAGCAACATCCAATTTATAGTGCCTTGCAATTATATTCAATGATGCCAAAGTAGCAGCTATGGAAATGTCACCAACCAAAGCATTCCTAAAAAGGGCTTGCAAAGTAGTCAGGGCTCTTACGGTATGAGTGTGTGATACCAAGAGTAAGAGACTGCCGCACTTCTAACAGATAATGAAGCATCCAGGAGAAAACAGTTGCTTCAGAATCTTTCTGGCTCACCTTTTTGGAATAAAAGGACATACACAATTGAGACTCCTTCCTTACTGCCTTAGTTCTAACTACATAAAATTTTACTATCTGTGCATATCCATATAATGCGCACCTTTATTCGAATACTACAGAAAAAATGCAGAGAGATCAATATATCAATTGGTGCTACACTCTATGGTGACCATTGGCATAAAGAAAGAAATGGCATGCAAGGAAACCATAAACTTGTAGAAAATGAGATATGGTGGATGAGAACACAAGGTATGCAACTCTAAAACCCTTCATGCTGAAATAATAGCCACTAAGAACAAGGTCATCCATATAAGACTATGTTTGCTGAAGAAGCTGGTTCAAATGGATACAAGGTAAGCTTTTAAATCTCAAACTAAAGGTCATATGGGGAGGAGACTCATCAGGATGCAGAAGGCAGGCTCTCTTAAAGCATGTTTTGCATTTCTTTAATGATCATTTGAGGTTACTAGGCTAATGGCCCTGGGGCCCTTACAAGCCTAGCCAAGAGTTTATCCCCAAAAAAGAAACCTCAGTCAGCAACTGTCGCCCCTGTCAGTGAGGGACAAAGGTGGAACTCCTGGGACAAATTTGTGGTTTCCCATCCACTCATCAAGGTTGTGCTTGAAGAGGGTCAGCGAGGTACTCTGACATGTATGGGAAGTCTATTCCAGAGATGGGGCAGACTCTGGGAGACAAAGCTGTCTCTCCAGCAAGTTTTGTTGATGTTGCATATTAGATTTAGGCCTACTGAGCAGGTAATGTGGGACGAGTTAAACTTGTGGATATGGAGCATCTCTAGTGGGGCAGGGTCTGATATTGCCTTGTAGGCGGTCTGATATTGCCTTGTAGGCGAGACACAGATCACCTCTGAGCAATCTGTATGATACAGAGTAAAATGATAGTGACCTGAGCCTGTCCACATAAAACAGGTGTTGGAGGAAATGGATTTTCTTTGTGAGGTATTTCTGTGGCCTTTCCATTTGGTGCAGGTGTTTGGAGAGGTACATATCAAACGGGGCATTATACTAAATTATGGGTCTAATGAGGGAGGAGTACAGAAAGGTAATAACCTCCTTTTGTCTGGATGCAATCCCTTTACTTATGAGATTAACCAAGTAAAAGGTTTTTCTGACCACTGCCGCCACATGATGGTCGAATGTGAGAGTGTTGTCAACCTGAGTACCCAGGTCTCTCACCATAGGTTGTGTGCTTAGGGAGTTGCCGTTGATGTGGTAATCCGTAGGGGCCGTGTTTTTGCCAAATGGATTTAACTTAAGGCCATGACTTTGGCACCAGTTATTTATAGCTGTGAGACCCTCTTGCAGTATGTTAATGTCATTTGGGGTATCAATGACAGCACCCAACTTGCAGTCTTCCACAAACCTGGTCAGCCACAGGCCCTTTGTCTTTGCCTGGACCTCTGAAAAGTAGATGCCAAACAGCAGGGGTTCCAGGACAGATCCCTGGGGAACACCACTAGTGACAGGTCTGCTGTCAGAGGTAGTTGCACCTATTTTGACCTTGTGGGTCCTATCTGTGAGCCAGCTGGCCACCCATCTGACAAGACAGGGATTAACACTGAGTTGTGTTAACTTTTCAATGATGCCCGAGTGAGGGATTGTTTCAAAGGCCTTGGCCAAAGTCAAGGTAAGCTGTATGTACTGACTTTCCCTCATCCAGGGCCTTGGTGGCAGTTTCAAAGAAGTCAACTAGGTTCAATAGGCAAGATCTGCCCCTGACAAATCTGAATTGGGTGGGGTCGAGTGTTTGGAGATTGCCTTTGTCCTTGTTTATGAGATTCATAATAATACGCTCCATGGCTTTACAGATCAGACTTGTCAAGCTAATGGGGTGATAGTTTCCTGGGTCAGTAGTGGCACCACTTTTGTGCAAGGGGATGACAATGGTGGTTCTCCACTCTGCTGTAATGAAGCCTGTAATTAGGCTGTGGTGGAATAGGGTGCTCAATGGCGAAGCTAGTTCTTACTGGAGATTGTGCAGAATACAGCCTGGGATATTACCAGGTCTCATGGAAGCTGTGTTCTTTGTCTTGGATAGGGCCTTTAACACTTGATCGATTGGGCCTTTGGGAGGCAATAAGGGGGTGAAGTTTTCACTGAATCTATCAGCCAGCAGGTTGGCTAAGTTGGCAGGATCAGTGTAAGTGGTACCATTAAGTACTAATTTGGAACAAACTTGGGCTTTGCCATGGAGGTTCCTAACATAAATGAAGAAAGACTTGTGCTTTCCCTTTGTTTCAGAGGCTAGTTTCAACTCATAATTGGCTTTTGAGTTTTTAACTAGTGATCTAATTTGCTTGTTGAGGTGGAGCAGGGAGATTTTCTAATTTAGGATTTGCTCCTTTTTACCCTTGGACAACAATTTCTTCCTTTTGTTGTAAAGCCTGTTGATAGAGGATGTCTACCAGACAAGTTTGTGCTTCCTTGAGGAGAAGGTTTTAGTTCTGTTGGGTATGGCTGAGTCCATGCAGTTGTACAGGTGCTTGTATACTGCACTGGCATACTGTTCAGCAGAGTTGTCTGCATCCTCTGTGGCGGGGTGGTGGTGTGAAGCTGCTGATGCCCTCCATTAGGAGGGTGTAGTCAGCTTTTGAGAAATTCTGTAGCCTGGTTATGGGTGGGGAGGGGTTGGGTGGGATAGAAACTTTGAATGAGACAGACTGATGATTTGATCTCACCAGGGAAGAACATACTATGGGAGTGGTGCAGCGGTCACCCAAGTTGGTAAGAACCAAGTCCAGCATGTCATCTCCCCTCGTGGGGGATGACACCAGCTGGTCTAGTCCGTTAGAGTTGATGAAGTCAAGGAATCGTTGGGTGAATGCATTAGTGCAGGAATAGTTCACCCAGTCTATGGTGGGGTAGTAGAAGTCACCAAGGATCAGGGTGTTAGGGGGTACCTTGATGAAGTCAAGTAGATCCAGGTAAGATGTGGGTATCCTGAGACATGGAGGGGAGTCTATAGCTGGCTATAACTTGGAACGGTGTCTTGCCAACTGTCAGTTGCACCTGCAGTAATTCCAGTGCATTATGCTGGGAAACCAGTCTGGAGGTGTGCCTGTCTTTAATGAAGATAAAGACTCCATCACCCTTAGTCTTTCCGACCTCATTTTGGGGTTGGAGGGTGTGGGATGAGGTATAGTCTGGTAAGGCAGGGGTGCTCTCTGCAGCCCTGAACCAAGTTTCCGTGACTGCACAGACACTGGCATCTTCCAGTGCGAGGACAGCCTCCAATGAGTGCATTTTCAGATTAAGGCTCCTAGCATTGAGCAACATGACCTTCAATTTTCTTTTTGACAGATCTTTCATTTTGGAAGATTTGTCTTGGGACATAGCCTAAAAAAGGCACACTCGGGGAGGCAAGAGCCTTGCCCAAGATCCAGAACCCCAGGGGTGACAGGTGGAGGCCATCTCTGGCAAAGCATCGACGCTTGTCAACCATGTCATCGCAGGCAGACAGATACTGGATCCCCTTGGAAAGGCACCAGAAAGTAAGCCAACTGTTGAAGTCAATCATTTTTTGTTGGTATTGTGGCATCATTCTTGGTGAAAGCAAGATGCTATTCAGTACCAGGGTCACACCAGGCTGGAGCACATAGTCGGAGAGCTCAATCATGTCTCTCTTCATATAGCCTAAGGAGGTACATCTCAAGTCATTTACACCAACATGGACAATGACAGAGTCATACTTGTACCTGCTGTGGAGAGACTTAAGTGCGTGAGTGATGTGGTGGATTCTAGCGCCTGACAAACAGAAGAACATGACCTTCGCCTTGTTGACCCTGGTGAGGGGGACATCAGTGTGTCTCACTATTGAGTCGCCAATGATTAGTATGTTTGGTTTACTGTTATGCCTTATGGGCGGCATTGGTTTATTGTTATGCCTAATGGGCTGTGTTTGTGAGACACTGATGTGTTGACTACTGTGTGCGATGTGATTGGCATTGTGTGTGCAATGTTTGCAACTGTGTTTTTGGGGGGTCTCTGTTTAGGTAAATTTTTGTTGAGGACCCCTGAATAGGTCGGTGTGTGACTCTGATGTGGGTGGTGTGGTGTTTCTGCTGGCAACCTCCTCTTTGTCAGGAATACTGAATGTGGTGTAAGAGAGCATGGATTCCAACTTACTGATGTAGATGCATCTCTCACAAGTAAAAGAATTATGTGCTAGGAGAAGGGGACTGCGGGGACTGCCTGTGAACATGAGACAGTTGCTACGCTGCCTCAGTATGCCCATATCAACCATACTGGCAGGGGAAACTGATGGGAATTGTCCAGGCATAGTGCTCTGAATACTTGGTGGACTTGGGGAGAGCAGAGTTTCTCCACAAAAATCCAAAATGTAAAATAACTGGGCTGAAGCAAAAAGTGCTAAAACCAAAACTAAGATGCTTAGAACAGCATATAAATTAATCAAGCTACTAACAAGCAGTAATAAGTGCAGAATAAGACCACTTGTGCACTTAAGCGCACACAGAACAGCAAACTATGGTAACAAAGTAGAAGACAGTTACAGTAAGAGCAGCTGAATAAAGTATAAATACATTTTTCTGAAGCCAGAAAAGGAGAATTTGCAACCTAGTGAAAGTCTGAAATAGTGGCTTCAATGGAAGAGAAACTGAGCACCAAGTCAAATACCTAACAAATGTAGTCTAAACTGAAAGAACAAGGGCTGCAAATGAGTCTATGTATTTAGCCATGGTCCAAGCTAAGAAACTAGCCCATCTCAAATGATATGTCTTTCTGACACCCGGTTTCTGAGCAGATGTCTGTACCATGATGGCTGGGTAAGAAAGATCCCTGGACATCAATGAACCTGGAGAAACCATGGAGCTAGTATCAGGGAGTGAAGGTCTGGGTGAGACTTCCTGGATAGGTTGAAGAGAAGAAGAGTCTTGGTGAGACTCAGTGGAGAGGTATGTTCAACAGGTGAGGCCAAAGTGAAATCCACACCTATTGGGGTCAAAAAGGGGCTGTCAGGATGATCTAACTTTGCTTATCTTGGCCTTCTTGATGAATTTCAGAATAAGGGGAATGGGAAGGTATGAAGTCCCAACAGCCACTTGTGGACTGCAGCATCCCTAAGGTATCCTCCCAAGATGGGGAAAAAAAGGGAAATGTATCAGGTGCCTTTGTAGTTCACAGGGGAAATAAAGAGGTTGCAGCATGGTTTCTACCAATAGCAGAATAGTGCGTAAGTTGTTGGACTGAGGGACTATTTGTAAGGCATCAAGAGACATCAAATGAGTCTGTCTGCAATGGAAACAGTATGCATGATACAGAAAGCAATAAGAAATGACTGGCTACAAGAGCCCATACCCAAATTCTCAAGGCCTCTTGACAAAAGGGTTATGAATAAGCTCCCCCTGCTTAAGTACCACATCACTGCTACATTGTTGGAGTGGGTGGACCCTAAACTCCTACAGTGGAAGGAAAGAAGTCCTGAAAAGACTGTAAAATGAAGAGGATGACCCTCATCTCCAGAAAACTAATGTGCATCAAGACCTTCTGAGGTGAACAAATGCCTGCTCTACCTAATGGCTCCCACCCCCATCACAAAGCAAAGGCATCCCTCATCATTTCCACTAGAGAACAGGATCTGAAGGGCTCTGTTCCAAGACAGGTTGTACTCTAGAGTCTACCAATGAAAATGGTCCTTGCATTTCACATATATTCTGACTGGAGTATCTAACTGGTCAATTAAATAACTTCAATGAACTTTGATAGTGTACTGTAGAACCCTTATGTTAGGGACTATGAATATCACTAAGGTCATTAGACCTGATGGATATAAACAAACATAGGCTTGAACTGAATTTCTGTTTATTATGCTAAGAATTGATGTCATCAGTAGAAGAATCTTTTCCTGAAGGAGGACAGTACAGCAAATTCAGGTATTCAAAAGTACAGTTTTGTACCTACCATAAATGTAGATGTTCGAGTGCTAATACAGCTGCAGTCATAACAGATGGGTTCTCCTGCCGTCAGGCGGGTCCTCGGTCGGCCGAATTCCAAAGTCTAGGTCCAGCGTCGGTTGTCGTCGCTTCTTCCCTGACGTCAGTGTGACAGGGGTATAAAGGAACCAGCCGACGCCATTTTCTTCAGTTTTTCTTGCCCCAGATGTCAGGTGCCCCCAGAAGGAAGGCAATACATAAATTTGTGTAATAATGCAGTGCAATATAATCAAAATACAGTAGTTGCAAGCAAATACAACATAAATGAATACCCCAATCAGGTTGTATGAGGATTTGTTAGCCTATAGGCCTGTCCCAAGAGGGGAAGGAGGGAGGGAAACCTGGACTGCAGCTGTATTAGCACTCGAGCATCTACATTTATGGTAGGTACAAAACTGTACTATGTTCATCGTGCATACAGCTGCAGTCATAACAGATGGGTAGAATCCCAAAGCTAAGAAAGGGGTGGTAGGCACTAGGTGGAACTAGGAGGAGCCAAAATGCCCTGCAAGACTGCAGTGGCAAAGCCTGCTCTAGATTTGGAGTATAATGGTAGGTTGTAGTGCTTGGAGAAGGTATGCACAGAACTCCGAGTGGCTGCTTCCAAATTATCCTTGGTAGGAACTCCTCTGAGGAAGGCTGCAGAGGTGGCTGTGGCCCTGGTGGAATGAGTTCTAATGCCTGTAGGTACGGTTTTGCCATGAAAGGAATAGCGAAAGCGTATGCAGTGTGCTATCCATTTTGAGATTGTCTGTTTGGAAATTGGCTTTCCTTGAGCTCCTACCGCATAGGCCACAAAGAGCTGTTTTGATTTTCTGAAAGGCTTTGTTCTGTCCAAATAATAACGCAGTTGTCTGTGGATGTACAAGGAATGTAATAATCTCTCCCCTTTGTTTTGAGGATTAGGATAAAAAGTAGGTAAATGTATGGCCTGATTTAAAGCTACCCTGGATACCACTTTAGGCATAAAGGACAGGTTGGTTCGTAAGGAAACTCTGTCCTGATGGAAGATGATAAAAGGCTGGACAGCCATGAGAGCCTGTAGTTCTGAAACTCTATGAACTGAGGTGATAGCCAGAAGGAAAGCTGTTTTCCGGGACAAATATTGCAAATCTGATGAGGCAGCTGGCTCAAAGGGAGGCAAGGTCAGTTTTTCCAGAATGAAATTAAGATCCCAAGCAGGTATTGGTTGTTTCCTTGGAGGTCTTAAATTCTTAGCCCCTCTGAGGAACTGTCTTAAGAGAAGGTGAGAGAATAAAGGTGGATCAGTGTTGTATTCTGCAGAAATGGCTGAGGCATGGATTTTGATGGAGGAGAAAGAAAGTCCACTGCTTAGCAGTTCAGCCAAATATTGTAGTATTTGGGGTAAATTCAGTTTTCCAGGATCCTGGCCCTTTTTCTCATTCCAGACACAAAAACATTTCCATTTTGCGGAGTAAGCTTTTCTAGTTGATGGCCTTCTGGCCTCCAAAATGACATCCTGCACCTCCTTGGAGAGTAGGGCCTGTTGTGATGCTAAGGAATCTTCCATGCGGCTAGATTGAGTGTTTTTAGCTGGCTGAGAAGAGTTTTGAAGCTATGCTGAGTCAGAAGAAGAGGCATTAGAGGCAGGGTTCCATGGTGGCGAATGCGTCAGGCTCCTCAGGTGTGGGTACCAGTGTTGCCTTGGCCAGTCCGGAGCAATGAGAATCATCTTTGGTCTGTCTGCTCTGGTTTTCAATAGAACTTTGGGCAGCAGAGGAAGAGGTGGGAAGGCATAAACTGTCATTGATGTCCAACTGAAAGAGAGAGCATCCACTTACCAGGCCTTTGGATGGAAGATCCTTGAGCCGAATTTTGTCAATTGATGATTTTTGTGGGAAGCAAAGAGATCTATGTCTGGCCTTCCCCATTCTTGGATTATTTCTGTAAAAACTTTTGGATGCAATTTCCATTCGTGTGGATCTGTCATATTCCTGCTTAGGTTGTCTGCCAGCGTGTTTTCCTTGCCTGGCAAGTACTGTGCTTGTAGTTCCATTTGTAAGTCCATGGCCATGTTCCAAAGTGACATGGCCAGTCTGCATAGGGGGTAAGAATGTGTTCCTCCCTGTTTGTTTATGTACCACATAACTGTGGTGTTGTCCGTTCTTATCAATAGTTGACCTGGTTGTAGAAGGTCCTTGAAAGCTATAACAGCATTTATTACTGCTAGCATTTCTTTTTGGTTGATGTGAAGGTGCTTTTCTTTTTTGGGGCCATTTGCCCTGAATGCACCGATCTGTCATGTGCGCCCCCCAGGCGTAGTCCGAGGCGTCTGTTGTGATGACTTGATTTGCTTGAGGCTTGCTAAATGGAAGACCTGTGTTTGTTTGACATGCTTGAGCCCACCACAGAAATTCCTTTTGCAGACATGGAATTAGTGGTATTATTGTTTCCAAACTGTGTCTGTGTTGAGACCATATGTGTTTCAGGTACCATTGTAGTTTCCTCATATGCAGCTTTGCACATGGGATTAGTAAGATGCAAGATGCCATGAATCCCAGAGCCTGCAGGATTTTCCTTGCAGTCAGCCTGGTGCAATTTGCTAGTGTTCTGAAGTATTGAATTAGTTGCCCCTGCTTCTCTGGCGTGAGGTAGGCCATCTGGGTGTTTGTGTCCAAATTGGCACCCAGGAAAATTATCTTCCGAGAGGGTATTAGCCTTGATTTCTTTTTGTTGACTGTGTATCCCAGAGTGTTCAACAACATTATTACATAAGCCAGATGTTTCAGAAGAATGTGCTTGCTGTCCACTTGGATCAGGCAGTCG
Source organism: Protopterus annectens (assembly GCF_019279795.1). Lineage (NCBI taxonomy): Eukaryota > Metazoa > Chordata > Ceratodontiformes > Protopteridae > Protopterus > Protopterus annectens. The sequence continues at coordinate 481,611,797 of NC_056741.1, read as the reverse complement.
TCCAAATAGGGGTATATTTGTATCCCTTGAAGTCTGCAGTAGGCAATTACTGATGCCAGGCATTTTGTGAATACTCTGGGCGCAGTAGATAAGCCAAAGGGCAATGCAGAGAATTGATAATGGGTTGAACCTGCAAGAAACCTGAGGTACCTTCTGCAATTTTGTCTGATTGGGACATGCAGGTATGTCTCCTTGAGGTCCAATGTTACCAGCCAAGACTCCTTGCCCAGCATGGGAAGAAGTTGCTGTAGAGTGAGCATCTTGAATTTTGGTACGAGTAGAAATGTGTTTAGGATGGATAGGTCCAAAATAGGTCTCCAATCTTTTCCCTTCCTTGGCACCAGAAATAGCCTGGAATAAAAACCTTGACCTTGTTCGTGCATAGGTACCTCTTGAATAGCTTTCATGTTTATGAGATCTGTAATTTGCCTTTGTGCCTCTGCCCTTTGATTGTGTGGCAGGTTTGGCATGCCTCTCATTTTTGGAAGGGTGTGAAAATGGAATTTGTAGCCTCTGTTTATAATGTCCAGGATCCATTTGTCCTTTGTGACAATATGCCAATTTTTTGAAAAATTGCGAGTTATCCTCACCACCTCTTTGTGTAGGAGCTAGCCATTGTCTGCCTCTAAACGATCCTTGGGATTGTCCTCTGCCCCTTGGGCACCTGTATCTGCCTCTTTCGGGTCTGTCCGTGGCAGGAAAGGACCAGTTTTTGGAAGGCCAATTTCTACTAAAACGTGGGGGTTGTACCTGTAGAAATTCTTTCACAGTTTGCATTGATTTAGCCTTTTCCTCCATTTTCCTTAACACCTCCTCAGCATTAGCACCAAATAGTACATCCTTTTGAAGAGGGGCGTCTAGTAATTTAGCTTTGACATGATCAGGCAAGGCTTGTTCCTTGAGCCAGGCATGCCTACGTATGACTGATCCTGTAACAGCAGCTCTACATGAGGCCTCTAGAGCATCAAAACCACATTGTAAGGTATGCTTACCCACTTGTTCTGCACTATGCATCAAATCCTGCAACTCCTTCAAGTCTGGTTGTTCAGGTTGTGACATTTTACTTTTCAATTGTGATAACAAAACTGTTGGTATTTTAGCATATGAAACTGACAGTTTAAGGCCCTCATGGATAAGGTAGCCGAGGTATATACCTTTTTCCCCACCTTTCTAAGGATCTGGAGTCTCTCTCGGAAGGTAATGGATTTTTAGCAATGGAGGCCTTAACTCCCTTGGGGCCCTGTGAGATGGTTTCTGGGTCAGCAGCATGGCTTTTGTATAGAAATTGGTGTGAGTCAGGAACCCTGTAGTACCTGTCAGGCTTAACTGGAGCTGGAGGTAGAGAGTCCGGGTTAAGGCAAGCCTCCGAGTAAACATCATCTAGGATGTCCAAGACAGGAGGTATAGCCAGAGGCCTGTGCTGAGGTAGCAAGAGAAATTCCCTGAGCCTTTTCTTGGAATCTGAATAATCTTGGCCCTCCCAGTGGAAGTGTTCCCTTAAGGTATGCAAAGTTTCCCCAAATGAGTAATCCTCTGGGGGGGAGACAGAAGGGATGGACTCCTCCGCATCAGAGTCTTCAAAAGGGGAGTAAGAATGTTCCTGATCATCAGAATGCTCTGAAATAATGGAGCCCTGATCAGAGGAGGGGGAATCTTCCTCCACTCTGGGCCTTTTGTCTGGTGGGGGCTGAGAACCTCTGATAAGAGTAATTAAATCCTCAGCCTTTTTAAGCATCTGTTTCTTAGGCATGGGGCCTGGAGATGGGTCCTGTGTAGCTGGTCTCTTAGAGTGCATGGTTGCTTTAGACTTTGTGAAAGCCTTGATGGAGAAAGAAGAGGAAGGTCTGAAGACACCTTGAGTGGAGGTGGACCTGTCCACATTCTGAGATGCAATGCCAAGAGTGGCTTCGGTATCTGTAGTCGGGGTGTGGGCCGAGGAGCCTGCGACCTTGAGCACAGGAGACATCATCAAAGAAGTGTCATTGGTAGTCAGTAGGCGCCTCGCTGAGAACCGGACCACGTGTAGTCGGCTTTGGCGTGGTGTCGGTAGAGGCCGCGGACCTCGTGTCGGTCCTTGTCTTTGCGTTTTTTAGACAAAACCGGAGTCGGAGTATCCGACGACATAGTATAGTTAAATGCTTTCCCAAAATAATGCTGGGTGAACTCCGCCCGACGCTTAATAGTGCGTTTGTTGAATGTAGCACAAAAGCGACAGACCGAGACGTCGTGGTCTGGGCCTAAACAAGGTATACAGAGGGAATGGAAATCCTTATGCGGTATTTGCTTCCCACAAGAAATACAATTATTAACTTTGTCCGACATCGGTCTGAGGCAAGAAAAGTTTCCCCAACGGGGTACTTAGCTTTTAAGAAGACTTCGGTTTCCAAATTTTCGTAATCTCAGGAGCTGGCCGACTGGCACTTGCAAACTGCTTCTGCTTCGGGCACCGTGCGGCAAGAAAGACTGAAGAAAATGGCATCGGCTGGTTCCTTTATACCCCTGTCGCACTGACGTCAGGGAAGAAGCGATGACAACCGACACCGGACCTAGACTTTGGAATTCGGCCGACCGAGGACCCGCCTGACGGCAGGAGAACCCATCTGTTATGACTGCAGCTGTATGCACGATGAACATCTGCATCCTATAAATGTTATGGTCTGTAAGAGTACCTGCTGAGACTTGCAAGGTTGACTGGAAGGCCCATGGGCTGAACCAGGCTGAGAAACAAATCTCAGAAGGTAATGAGACACTGCAATGAAGGGACCACCAGCAGCAGTTACTAGGTAGGGAAATACGCTTAACACTTCCAGTTGCAAAACTGTCATGACTGTGAACGTGTATATTTGGGGAATACCCTGGGGCTGTGGCGAGACAAAAAGTCAAAGCCCTGAATTGAGAATGACTAGCTACTACAGAGAAGCAAAGAAACGCCTAGATTTTTTTTACCATTTTGATGTGCAGGTATGCATCCTGGGGGTCCAGAGAGCACATCCTGTCCCATTAAAAAGTCAAGAAAAGCTGGACTGCACAATGACCATCTGAAAGGGCATTTTAAGCACCTGCAGACACTGTTTCTCAAGTCAAGAATGGAACTGAAGTCCCATTTTTTGGGCCCTAAAAGAAGCTTGAGTAAATCTGCATCCTTTCTGGTCTAGTGGGATCTCCTGAATGTCTCCCTAACAGAAGGTCTTGAACTACAGGTCTTACCACAGCCTTTTGATGGTATAGGACATTTGAAAGAAATGACTGTGGACTGGGATGTGAAAAAAGGAATTCTGCTGTCTCCTGATATAATGTCTCTTACTCACCTATCTGGTGTGACTGATCTGCCTCACAGTCAGACGGAAAGACAGATGACATCAGACAGTTTTCCACAGTAAAGCAGTCTGGCAAGTCCTTGAGGATTAGAAAACTGCCCTTCCAATGAAATAAAAAGCAATCCTAGATTGTTTTGTTGAGATCTCTTTCACTTTCTAGGACTGCAAACAGATTTTGTTAATTACCTCACCATCAGTGTCATTTCCCCAAATCTTGGAGACTGTCACTCTGTGCCCTCTGAAAGCAAAGCTGGTGGGAGCTGCTATCCATCCTGTCAAATGGACACTGAGGAGTCTAAAACATTACTTCAACTTTGAAAAGAGTATTACTCTCACTTTCTTGCCCCTTTAATTCGACTTTTATTGACTCTCCAAACAGCAAGGTATCATAAAATGGCACATTGGAGAAGTAGGCATTAGACTTCCTGGCATACTCAGGCATAGCCAGCTATGCCAGTGTGGGGGAAGACCAGCACCTGTCATCCAGGCTTTAACATCTGCTGTACTGTGAGTTAGACACACGGACTGGGTTGAAATAGAGCTTAAAGTTGATAGCTGGCAGTGCAGTTTAGTCTTGTGAACAAAAGCAAATAGGTTCCACAAGGCAAAATAGAAAACACAAATTCCTTTATTCCAATGCAGGGGAACCCCTGCATTGGAATAAAGGAATTTGTGTTTTCTATTTTGCCTTGTGGAACCTATTTGCTTTTGTTCACAATTTTTCCTTTTTGGCTTTTGGTTCCATTATTCATTCAGAGTTTCTTTTGGTCTGGTAGTTTAGTCTTGACCTCCAAATCTGGTAACTCCTTTCAGAGTCTTGAGCATCTTTTCTTTCAGATCTCTCTCAAATTTTTCCATTAGAACAAGGTTGTTCAAAGCCCTGAAAGAAACATTGGAGGATGAAAATACCACTTTCCAAAACTATCTAAGGCATGCAACTCCTTTTATGGGAGAGGTTGCAAGGCCTCAAACTGTAGCTTTGAAGACATCTTTAGTACACCAGCCACCACTAATGACTCTTCCCCCCTACACTAGGTTTTGTAACCATCTGGGACAGTTCATGGGTGGGCAAAGAATTATAAGACATACATAAGTGGGAGCAAGCAGAAAAGGAATCTTATAAACAGCCAGTTTAACTATTTGATCTGTGGATGAAACCACCCAAAAGGAGGATCCGAGTCAGAGAACGGCTCCTGTGTGGATGCTGTTCTTATCAAAGGTGTCATGTGGTCACTTAACTTTAAACTTGGGTCTTCAAGATTTGAGGCAGGAAAGCCACCCTCTTGCTCATTTGTCATGTCTGAGGTGGGAGACTCCATGGAAGACTCAAAGTGCTTTTTTCCTGCACATAGCCTTCCACCCAGATCTCAGATGAAAATAGTATATGGAGGAGGAGGAAGACTGGCAGAAGGCCAAAAGACTGCCATCCTGACAAGGCCCCCTGGTCCCTCTTTCCTGGACTGCAACGGGAGACAAGACAGACACAGGAAAACATGGATAAAAGTAAGCTATGGCCTGAATAGTCTTTGGCAAGATCACATGCAGGAACAGCTTTCTCATAAGCACTGGAACCTGACAACTTCCCTCCCGAGACTGCGGCCAACTTAACCAGGGAACCAGCAAGGACAGCTCAGACCCCAAAACTGAAAAAGCTGATGTGAAGGCTGATGCTGACCTGACAGTCATAACCCTTGAGGCTAGGAAAGCCACCAATTTCCTTGGTCAGGGTCAAAGACCTCAACATCAAGCACTGAAAAGACAAGTTCAGAGGCAGGACACTTGGCCCTGAACCCACACATTTTGAGAATGAGCCCCAAATGCCAAGACGGGAATTGACCTTGAGGAGGCCAAGGTCAGGACCTCTAATGCTAAGAGATGAAACAACATTAGCGCAGCCAATGCTTAGGTCCAATAGGTCAACTGATGGCTTTGATACCACTTTGACTCGAACCAAACCCATGGGGGATAAGCCCAGCACTTCATCTCAGAAGTCCTGTAAATAAGGCACTTAGGATATTATGAGACAAACCCTTAGAGCAAATGTGGTGCATTTAAAAAAGATCTGCTAGACCTTTCTGTAATTCAGTTATGTGGACAAGGATCTGCAGTATCCACCAGATACTAAAAAGAGTGGTCGACAGATCCTTATGTCTGGTTCAGATGCCAACTAGCATACACTCTCAAGACAGTCAGTAGCATGACAGGACACCAACACAGGCTCCATTGTAGTCTTTTTTGCTACAATAACGGAATGTTTATCATATCATAGAAGGTTCCTCTTTAGGTAAGGACTGGAAGTAGACAGGGAAGCCCTAAACTCAAACACTAGGGCTGTTCTCAATTTTTGCTTTCATTCAAAGCAGATAGTTTGAATGAAGTACAAGCTAAACAATCGTCTGAAAGATGTGCCTCAATGAGGTGCTTGACATTCAGAATGCCTGCCCTGTGCAGGAATCCTGTCTCCACAGATACATTTCCTGAAGACATGGGAATGTTCCCCTTTTCCATACTACCAAAGAAATAAACACTATACCCTGATAAAAAAGACCAAGCATCTGCAACAATGAAGCACACAACTGTGAAACCAGAAACTTTTTCTGATACAGCTGTTAAACAACTAAGCAGAAGCATACTACACAGCAATAAAAACCCTTGGCAATGGGGGAAAAAACTTCTTAACAGATACTAATGATGAGAGACCAGACCTTCATGACCTGTAATCAGAAGGATCTTATCTCTGCATTCTTTCCATCATCTGATGTCACACACAGTGGGCTCACTTCAGTATCTTTTCTGAATGTCGACCCCCCCCCCCCCAGAACAGGACATGGAGCTGCCTCTTCAGTTCATTAACAAAAACAGCAGAAAGTAGTGTGTGTAAGAACATTTACCATAACATTTAATCTGACAGAACAGGTTACTGTAAGAATAAACCATAACATTCGGGTTTTACCCAACTTGTGCTCTCTTTATCACAGTAAGAACCATCACCAGCTCTACTGCTTTCCATATTAAGGCCTATGCAGGTCTAATGCCAGCATGTCATAGGATCTCAGAAGGTAAGCAAGGTAATCATACATAGCCACCATTTCTAGAAGCCTTCTTCAGTTGTTTAAGCACCTTTTGGCCCCACAAAGGCAATTGTGATTGTGGTGGTCTATTACGCTAGGAATAAAACAATGTCACTATGATCATAAAACAAGTAAGTGTGAAACAAAACCAACAACAGTTACAACAAACTGTGTATAAATTGCTTTGTGGATGACAGTGATAGTAGTTTCAGTGTTTTAACAAACTTTCCTCAATGATCTCCTGTTATAGTAAGAATTCTAACTGTTCTTCGTCTTTAAGGAGGTTAGCAACACTTGGGTAAATACCATAGAAAGGGTTATTGTACTCTAGGAGACATACCTCTTAAACATCCCTGACTTTCACAGGCACCCTGCTTTTCCTTTGTCCTTTGTAAAACTTGCAATTGTTTAAGAAAACAGAGTTAAAGTCATCAATTAATTCCGGACATTAGTTACACCCTTCTTCTTTATCTGAAAACACATATCAATAAAAGTCTTCTTACTTTATCAACTTTCTAACTGAATATTGTCAGTATTTTTATTTATTTAATGTTTAAGCACATAGATAAACTGTTCAAATGGGCATTTTTATCCATGACTAGGCCAGAAAGTGCAGACAATACAACTAAACGCACAGCACAATTTAGAACAACTTACAGAAAAATTTACATTGGTATTGACAGTAAAAAAAACTGTAGATAAAGCTCAGTATTGAATTTTCTTTTAGGAACAAATCATTTTGAATTTTCAGGTAAGTATAGTTCATTACTGGCAAAGCAAATTAGCTTACAGTTCAATTACAAAGACCAATTTCAATGAATATGTTAACAGCTGAATTAGTATAAAGTCAACAGCTGGAGTAAATAATTGTTCCTTATTTTATACGTGCTTTCTAGCCCATATCTCTGAAACATTTACAGGCATGCTACTTTATCAGATATTTTTTCAGTTGTGGTTTAAAGCTAGTAATTTCATTGACTTGTCTTATTTCTTCTCGGATAGTTTACTATAACTACATAGTGCATTTTTCGAGAAGGCTTTTTTAGTAGTGGCTAATTTGTAAAGGGGTCTGGTTAAACTAAGGAGTGATGTTTGTATTTCAGAGAGTATAATTACAATCCCTATGAAAGGGTCTGGTCTTTAAAGGTGGAGAGTATCCATATTAAAGAGCTTTTAAGTAAGGGTGTTATGCATTAGCTCATTTCTGCTGAAACTGTAAGCCATCTACCATTCTTTACTGTAGTACATTAATATTCTCTACTATTAGGTTAATAAAGCATAGTGTTTTATTCCTGTTGGCTTATAATAATGTAGTACTAGAAGCTGAGTTTGCAACAATAAAGTGCAGTCAAAATTCGATCCTATGAATGAGTACACTGATGGCTATGAAGCATCTAGTTTTTGGAGTAAGGAGACTAACCTATTGAATAGACCACTTTAAGTTGTCTTTGTACTTTGTTAACTTGGGTCTCAACATGAAGAGTAAAAGTGAGACAGAAGAGTCCAATAATTTCTAAGTATCTTTAAGAGGTGTCTGTAGGCAAAATGCTACAAGAGGGATCAATGATAACAGGGATAGTGGCGCATTGGAACTTTTCAGGTGTGCCAAATAGCATGACAGTAGCCTTGCTGGTATTTACAAGTTTGTTGTTGACTAACCAGTTCCAAAGTACTTCAAAATCAAACGGCAGCTTTGTAGAGATTCCGTGAGATGACTTCCCATAACTAGTGAACTCTACATCTCCTGTATACATTACGTATTCATGTGTTGGGAGGTCCCACGGGAGAATGTTAATACATAATATGAATAGAAGTGGTCAAAGAACACACCCTTATGGGACTGGAAATTATTCCATTTACCAAGGAATTGTAACATGGTTAACAATAACAACATTTTTCCCTTATTTGGGTTCTATGCCACAGACTGGTTTTGATACAGTCTCCAATTTTAGAGAAAAGGGGTTGAGAGAAATGCTGGACCATCTCTACCAATATCAGTCTTATTTCTTGACTCCGCATCCAACTGCAGTGTTTTAACAAGCGGACTACAATAGACCATAGTGTAGAAACATTTCTGAAACATGTTGCTGATACTGCTACCCCAGCAGAAAATCCTCTTACTGTACCTTGCAAAGGTTTATCAATTTTGTCACACAAGCAGCACTGCAGAGGGAATAACCAGTAAGATGGGGTTTGCTAATTAAATGGTAGACTGCCATTCCTTTTCTTGAACGACAAAAAATATCAATTTTCTTCACTTCTTTGGTCCTCCCAGTACAATATTTGAGCTGTTGCTATACATCCAGGAGATGGAAATTGTGTTATCCTTCATTTTATCAGTCTAAATAAAAGACAGGGAACTGAACATCTTAGAGACTGTTGATGTTATCTGAGGCATTAAAGAAGGATTAGTTTCGAGTAACACACTTTCATTATGAAATACCAAGATGGCTTAAATGAGAGCTTACAATTCTGAGATTCTAATACCACGTTACAGTAACTTCCAAAAGTGCTTTCCATGAAACATATTAACTCCATGGTACCTGAAGGATGAAAGGGAGGTAAAGTCAGTTTTTTCGGAATAAATTTCAAATCCCATTCAGGAGAAAGACATCTTTTTGGATGTTTTAAGTGAAAAGCTACTATAAGACTGGAAAACATACAAATATTGCAGATACATGGACTTTGTTGGATAAACATGAGTCAGAATTGCATAAATTACTTAAAAAAATCTAATAACCAGGGTATGTGACAATAACAAAAAATACAGACTGCAACATGGTACAAACAATTGCTTTAAACTCTGACTGCAAGCTTTTCTTTTATTAAGTCACCTAACTTGCTTTGATATACTGTTACTGTTAGGAATCAAAACTATCTTTCAGGGTATTTGAGACCTGGATATAGCATCATGTCCTGCTGCGGTGAGAGTAAGGACTTGTACAAACTTAATGGCTGTGGTGTAAGAGTGATCACTTTCATTACAAAAGAATACTATGGCTGTCTTGGGTAAGATGCAGCTATCAGAAACAGACTAGCCTTATCCTGTTCTATCTTTAGCACTACCTTCTATAGCAGAAGAAAAAAAAAGGAAAACAAACAATGTTAGGATCAATCAGAAGTAGAAAGTGTCTGTCTTGCAATATGTGTTGTGAGGAATGTCTGTTTGAAAATTAGAACACAAGATTAATGCTATGAGCTGTTGTCCAGAATTTGATTCTCTTGGTCTCCATTTGCCTACTGCACAACTGAGTAAGTCACTTACCCAGGCACTGCTGCTGGACCCGAGGTCCCTGTGGATCAATGCCCTGCCCTGGTTAATAAATACTAAATAGTAATAATGCTAATAAATGAGACAGCAAAATATCTTAACTAGATTGTTGTGATGTGTAGCAAGCAGGCTTACATCTATAATGTTCACTTCTATAAGGTCCACATCAGAGTCCACTTTCTACCTGAGAGTTAAATTATTTTCTTGCTCACAACATCACTCAATTTGAGTCTGCAAACCTAAAATATGAGCCGTCAGAAAGTGTAGGCTGAGCTGTAGTGTTCTCTCCCAGATTCTGCCCACCACTCTGTACTTCGAAGGATTTCATCCTTCCATGTTTACGTATCACATCACTCTTGATTTGAAGGTTATTCTGTTTGAAAATTGTCTTGATAGGCTGTCTTGGCCCTCCTGTAAAGCACTATCACCACTTTCAGAATGACTTAAATAGATCTCCTTTTAGATCCACTGGACTACATGGACAGCTCACCGACATGGACTTCTGAAGCATAATCCAAATAAAATATCCCAGAGCTCTCAGGAATGTCTTTGTTCTAATGGATGTTACTGACAAAAATCTGTAAGGAATTTTGGGATCTGTTTGCCCAAATAGGGAAATAAATTCTGATAACCGAATCTGTGACTGCCCCTCAAAAGGTTACTGATGTTGAGGTTGTCAGAAAATACTTTTTGTAGTGTACAGTTAGCCCCATAGACTGAAAGCATACAGCTGCACTACACAGAATTAACGAATGTATTGCCTTTGCTACAATCAGTCATTTAAATAAGGGGCTATGTTAAATGTTTGCTTTCTGAGGAGTGCAGACAGAGAATTTATACATGAAGAAAATTATTTGCCTGTGGTTACTCTAAATGGTGTCAGTGAAAATTGAAAATGATGCTGTGCTACTTAGAATTTAAGACATATTCAGTGAGAGGATCTCAGATGGATTTGAAGACATGCATCATCCATATCAAGCGTTGTCATGTGAGAATTCTGTGATGTGAAAGGAAGATGATCCTTCAGAATTAACCTTCCTGAAAGATGCTTTGCTTATGAACCTGTGAAGACTTGAAAAGCCTAGAACCTGTCAAAAGGCCTTATTTTCAGAACTAGGAACATCTGGAACAAAAAACCTTGACCTATTTTATGTAAATGTACCCTCTGTATTGTCCTCTTTTAATAATTAGTGCTTCACTAGAAGAAACAGTTGTACTTCCTGGGAGGATAGCTTTTGGACTAAGCTGCATTTGTTGCAAATGACAAAATTCTATTTCAAAACCTTGGTGAAGTGCATGTAAAACCCACTTGTCTGTAGTTATGTGCTGCCTAGAACAAAGATGACTCAAACTTGCATCTTATGTATACCAAGAAACGAGAGGGAGAATAAGGAAGTAGGAATCGTTTTTAAAAACGAGTTGCATTTTCCTTTTCCTGCTGAACTTGTGTAGTAATTATACTGTTATCCTATGTTATCGCTTTTGCTGGTGAAAGTGCAGAGAAAAGCCCATTTTCTATAATGTGATATCCTACACTAAATTTTACACTGGCAATGTAACAAGTTCTAGCACTGAGGGGTGAATGTATAAAATAATAAATACTTAGTTTTACCTTTCTTTAACAATAATGTCACCTTTGGTTGACCATAAAAAAAACATATATTGCATTACGGGAAAATTAAACAGTCTACCCCCCCCCCCCCAAGATCCTCATTATAAGACTATTCTAAGTCATGCAGGCCTTCTCAACACTCCTCTTAACAGAGCAGTTCTGAATGTACATACCTTTCAAATGTTCAGATTTTTGCAGAAATGTTCAGAATTTGTCCCTATTTTTGGGCCTTTGTCCCCCATTATATTATGCTTTTTTGCAGATTTCTTGCACTAAGGCTGAAAAGTATGTACATGCAGCATCATAAGCACATTTCAGCATGTGAGCCGTAAATGTATCCACTGTAGCACATAATTTCTCTAGTCAAACATTACTACTAAGAAGAGAAGGAATTTTTTTCTAAATTTACTCTCAAATGAAATTAGAATTATCAAGTGGACTAAATATTTAAGTGCTCCAACACCAGGTGTGTGAATTTTTTTTCTCCAAATCTGACCAGTAGCTTTGAGTCCATATCAAAGGGTAAAGATGTGAGGGAGAAAACTTTCTCACTTAAGATAGATGTAGATAAAGAAAGAGAAGCAGCATCTACCTTGCATGAATTATATAAATTTTGTCGACAGTGACTTATTCAGTCTATCAGCTTTCTTAGGGGCGGGGGCCTGTGAGATCAGGGCACTACTTGTCTTTAAAACATCCAGAAGTGTATAATAAAGTGGAGGTGCTGTTTACATTGTATATGGGAGACAAGAGGGATTCAGTATAGGCCAATTAAAAAAAAATCTTCTGGTGTGCACCCTGAAGACCAGCATGAAGAATTATTGTTATTAGAATCCTATGAGCATAATTTTATAATAATTTCATATTTGCAATAGTGATATAGACAGGAGTCCCCGTGGACTATGATGTTTGCAGATGACATTGTGATCTGTAGTGAGAGTAGGGAACAGGTGGAGGAGACCCTGGAGAGGTGGAGATATGCTCTAGAGAGAAGAGGAATGAAGGTCAGCAGGACTAAGACAGAATATATGTGTGTGAATGAGAGGGAGGACAGAGGAATGGTGAGGATGCAAGGAGTAGAGGTGGCGAAGGTGGATGAGTTTAAATACTTGGGGTCAATAGTTGAGAGTAACGGTGAGTGTGGAAGAGAGGTGAAGAAGAGAGTACAGGTAGGATGGAGTGGGTGGAGAAGAGTGTCAGGAGTGATTTGTGACAGACAAGTACCTGTAAGAGTGAAAGGGAAGGTCTACAAGAGGGTAGTGAGCCCAGCTATGTTATATGGGTTGGAGACAGTGGCACTGACAAAAAGGCAGGAGTTTGAGCTGGATTGTGGCAGAGTTAAAGATGTTAAGATTTGCACTGGGTGTGACGAGGTTGGACAGGATTAGGAATAAGTATATTAGAGGGTCAGAGCCCAGGTTGGAAGGTTTGGAGACAAAGCCAGAGAGGCAAGATTACGTTGGTTTGGACATGTGCTGAGGAGGGATGCTGAGTATATTGGGAAAAAGATGCTAAGCATGAAGCTACCAGGTAACAGGAAAAGAGGAAGGCCTAAGATAAGGTTTATGGTTGTGGTAAGAGAGGACATGCAGGTGGTTGGTGTGGCAGAGCAAGATGCAGAGGACAGGAAGAAATGGAAACAGGTGATCCGCTGTGACGACCCCTAACAGGGACAGCCGAAAGAAGATGATGAGAATCCTATGAGCATAAAGGATGAATTTGCATCATAGAAAATCTTCCACACTTCAAAAATTAGTGAAAATATTTTTTTCTCTTTTCTTTTTTTCCCCTCTTGATAATTTTGCAGGTGCTTCAAAGCATCTTGTCTAAATGTCTAACTCTATAATGAAGTCAGACAGACAAAGGTACCAGTGCAAATTCCTGTTGTTTAATGCTGTTTCCTGTGCACCACTAAAATATTCTCTAACAAAGGTTTCACAATCAAATAAATAAGGCAAAGAAACAGGGCCAGATTAGGCAGTTATAAAGGGAATAGCCAGATTAAGCAGTAAGAGAACTCTAGGCGTGTGCATCATTGAAACCTCTTGTGTACAACATGCAACTGTAAGTGAACTACGCCAAAGAACCTATTCAGCTACAGCCAAGGCCAGAAGGCATTAAATGCAATGAAATGTAGGAAAGATAGGGCTACTAATGCAGGTATGGACAAAGGTACAACTATGATTTTACTTTCGACAACAATTATGTTGGTTAGGAGGATTGATACTTTTGAAAACAACTGTATATCCTTGTGCTTTGCAGTCACTTAAGAGTACCTTCCTCAGAAATCATCTTGGAAGAGGAGGGTTAATGCCTTTTCAAGTATTTCGCTGTCTTAAATTAATAACTTTTTTCTTCTTCTTCTCATGATGGTCATCCAACTCCTTCTTTCTTATTTTTTACAAACAGAGTTAAATAGTTATACAATGTAATAATCTGTGACAAATTGGAAATAGTCTACCAAAATCATAATTTTGTATTTAATTATTATCTGACTAAAGATTTTTTGAAGAAAAATACACAGTCTATACGTATAAGGCAATTATACATATAAAATTACTAGGATGTGCATGAGGAATGTGAAGGAGTGAAGGCAGCAAGAAGAAAAGGAAGAAGGCTCCTAGCAATGTTGCTATATATGAATGCCCCATTCATCCCTCACAGTTCTATACTATTCTGGTGCAAGATCAGAGTAGCCCTTCACAGGAGAAAGTATTACAATTGAAGAAGAATCTAACTAAGGTGAACACACAGAAGATGGGTAAAACCCAACTATTATGGTTTACTGTTACAGTGAATTTCTCCACGGAAGACTAAAAGGCATAGCCGGCCTTAGGCATAGGCCAACTAGGCGGCCGCCTAGGGCGCCACTCTAGCAGGGGTGCTTTTCCAGTATTTATTTGGTATAGGTAGACCAGGATGGGGGAGGGGCATCAAGTGGTGTGATGGGGGCACCATGGAGCCCTTTTGCCTAGGGCACCAGTTGACAGGGAGGGCATAAAAGCAACATTCTAATAGAATAAGGGAGGTTTCAGACAATTCTGACTGCAGTCTATGAACATATAACAAATATATTCTTACTATATCAGCTGATACAAAGATGACTCGCTCATACTTTCCACCACCAATCATACTCCAGCATTTTTCTCAGGGTATTCCCTAGTTATGATATGCACATTTGCTGTCATCACAATCTATATTACTACGCATGAGAATGCATAGTCTCTCAGCCTTGATTCAGCTAACCTCCAATCACACTAGCAAGCGCATTTTCTGGAATTCAAATCATAATAAAGATATGACAATTACACCACTGGCAAGTACATCACCCAATTTACAGATAATGTCCAACAGTTGAAGCTAGAAGGAAGGTGCTGCAGTGAATACACTTGTCTGCAAAAGGAAAAAATATACTTGATTTTAAGAGCTTAACTGTTTGGAAGTACTGAAGCATAATCCTCAGCTGAAAATTGTTTAGCTGCAATTATAAGCAATTTACGCACTTCAATGTTCAATGAACTTTAGCAGACAATTGGAAGCTTTTGATCTAGAAATTCAACTTATTCCATAACGCAAGTGAAATGGCTGAGAAACCTGAAAGCTCAGAGTGCCACATTCCTGCATGCCACTGAGGAAGAAATCTTAAAGTTATAATTTTTTAGATTTACCTGAAGATGAAAAGAACAAGGTAACCACAATAAAATAAGTTAAGGAATTACTTGAAACCTAGAAATAATTTCACATTTACTCACTAGTTGTTCCTTACAAAGGTACAATGTCCTAAACATGCAACATATGTTTCTTTTACTGGGCTGAAGAAGCAATATTCTAATAAGTTAGATGACTCAATAAGAGAATAGTCTGTAGTATAAAGAAAATGATGAATCAAGGTGTAGGTTAATAAGATAAAAAGTAACGACCATGACAAAAACTGGGCATGTGTACAGAAAAAATGAAAATTGAAAGTATATAACTAAGAGAATTAACTGAGGAAATGCAGGTCTAATAAAAATGCCAAAATGAGAATTAAGAATCTGTTGCAATGATAGATAGTCATGTGACAACACATTCTGACAGCAATGGAGATAAAAAACAATGTGCAACTAAAATTCAAGCACAATATACAAGGAGTAGCTATAAGCATGAGAGCAAGCACTGCCCTGCATTTAATATATATACCAAAATATTTGCTAGAAAATATTTTTCTCATGTATACAATAAATTAGTTTTTTAAAAGAATTTATATTTTAATGGAAAAAAACACTAAAATAAGTGGCCTGCTCACATTACTGAATTGAAGGTGAAATCTGAAAATCAATCCATCAAAAGAGTCAAGACAATAATGAGTATTAGCAAGAACTGCTGTGAATTATTAAGAAAAATGTTGAATTCAGACTAGATATTGATACAGACTGCAATATTTTGTCTGAACATACTTTTGAGGTACTAGAGATTAAAGGTTGATGTCTTTTGGAAGTTGAAACCATTGAGTCAAAGGCTGTTGAGATGTGAAAAATAGAAAAAAGAAGCATACAATCATTTTTCATATCCCAGCACTTGAAGTTAGTGCTCCTAATATTTTGGGTAGGTTTCTTTGCAAGAATTTAAAAATATGGAAAAACAAATTCAAAGTGTAAAAGCAAGAAATGTATGTGCACAGCAGCAGTTGTACAATCAAAGATGCATCTCAGATTCGATATCAAGTTTGCTGATTTGTTCACATACTTTTGAAGATTGCTAGGGGAATACCACATACAGATAAAACAGGATAGTGATGCATGCTAAAATAAATGCATTTTAAGGTGAAAATAGGAAGTACTGTATGAAAATGCAGTATGAATTAAAGACAATGGATAGCTTAGTGTCATAAAGAAGCATCTTTAGCCAATAGAATGGGTGAAGAGTATAGTAACTGTTATGAAATAATGAGATCTGCATTTGTATTGACCCTACAAGACCTGAAAAAAATGGCTGAGAGAGAGTATGGCCCACTGCCAGCAGCATTGCAAGGATGGGACAAATGAGAATGTGCCCTGAGTGCAAGCTATGTTAGAGGATGTAATCCTGAAGTGCCATTCATAGGTTCATAGCCTATACAAGCCCAGCCAAAAAGGTACCCTGGCTTTCGCCACACAAGAAAATAATTTTCCTGTGCCCCTGTCGAGCAGAGCCACAGAAGTGAGCCCCGGGGTGAATGTCCTATCTCCCATCCAATCATCAAGATTTTTCTTGAAGAGTGCTAATGAGGAGCTTTGTTTGATATAGATAGGTAGTTTATTCCAGAGTATGGGAAGTCCCTGGGACAGGAATCTATCCCTCCATCATGTCCCCTTTTATTGTGGTGACAAGGTTTAGGTCCCTAGAGCGTGTAGCTCGGAGGGATTGGGATTTCTTTAAGTGGAGCATGTCCAACAGCTTTCAGTTTGACATAGCTTTGTATGTTAGGCAGAGATCACCTCTGAGTAGGCGATATGCGACGGAGTAAAGCTGGAGTATTTTGAGATGGTCTGCGTACGGCATCTGTTTGAGGCTGGTAATCCTCTTTGTGAGGTATTTCTGCGGCCTTTGCAGTTGTTGTACATGTCTTGTGAGGTACATACCAAAAGGGGCGCTGTACTCTATAATGGGTCTAAGGAGTGATGAGTAGAGAGAGAGAAACAATCACCTCTTTTTTTCTGGATGAGAAACCTTTTGTGATGAGGTGTGCCATGTAGAAGGATTTCCTGACTACTGTGGTGATGTGATTATCAAAGGAGAGACTACTGTCCACCTGTGTCCCAAGGTCTCTTATCACACTTTTGGTGTTAAGTATACTACTGCCTATGTTGTAGTTCATGGGTACAGAGTTTTTACCAAAGGGGATGACAATGCACTTTTTGGCATTGAGCTAGAGGCCATGGCTTTGACACCAGGCATCTGTCTCAGTGAGGCCCTTTTGTAGGATGTCCAAATTGTTAGGAGTTTCAGTTATGGCTCCTAGTTTGCAGTCATCTGCGAACTTCATTAGCCAAAGACCTTCTGTGTTAGCCTGTACTTCAGAGAAGTAGATACCAAACAGGAGAGGACCCAGGACTGAACCCTGTGGTACTCCACTTGTCACTGGTCTGAAATTCCTGCATTCTTCTTTCTGTACTGGCATTTCTGAATGTCTTTGGACATTCTCCAAAGAGGTGCTATGAGGTATCTGAAAGCTAGAAATCTGTTGTAAATATAACCAATGCTCTGTTAGAATAAACCAGACACAAGGAGAGCAAGACAAAAATGGATACAGCTGTTAAATAGATTAAGACTATTTAGCATTACATAACCAGCAATGGCTGGAATTTAATCATCAGTTTGCAGTAACTCAGACTTTCCTCAGGAAGCTCTGTATTCACTCAACTGCCCAGCCTCACCTCTGACTATTATTTAAAGAAACTCTCCTCAGAACTTTAGTATTCAGTCATCTTGTTGCTACTGAAAACAGTAACAATTCAAGATTCACAATCAGCACTGGCGAACTACGGAACAAGCTTCCATCAAATATCTGGTATGTCCCCAGCAAAATTTTGTGTGTGTCCTTAGGAATGGATCATTTTCTATACAACAGTGCCTACAGCTTTTGCATTATTTAGCTTTCCCCCATACTCATCAATGTAAGCCTACTCTTACAACACTTATGGACAGCAATCTGGCTCAATCGTTAACATCTCCATCTCACACCTTCATAGTCCAGAGTCCAATCATGACCTCCAGTCACTGTGTTATGGAGTCTGCACATTCTTTAGGTGCCTCCGGGGTTTTCTTCGGATATTCTGATCTCCTGCCATAAACATGCTGCCTGACAGGCTACTCTAAAATGTCCACAAATATTACATTTACTGTTGCCCTTGTGGTCTGTGTCATGCTAGAAAACAGTCCCTGATGACCACTTCATTTAAAGGTCAAAGTGTTTTCTGACTTGCTATCCACTAATTTGTTTAAAATGCTCTTCTGTTTATCAACACATTGTGCAATGTTTAGCAAATAATTCAATGTTGTATTATTTATGCTCACTTTAATCTGTAATTTCTGACTATAACCAGATAATTTAATTACCTCCATAATCAGCAATGCATAAGAAAGACTCCTCAAAAACTCAGACTCCTATACAGACATACAAAATATCTCACTCAATCCTCCAGACTCTCCCTTGCCCAAGCCTTCCTACTCCACACATTACTCTATGCTGCCCTCATACTTAACAAATCTTCAATCTAATCTCCTGACTAAATAAACTTACCTATAACAAAATCATTAGATTTGCTACTAATCTACCCTTCTGCACCCATCACTGTATAGCCCCAAAAAACCTGCAATGGCTTGAATTTCACTACCAAATTCTATTTCCCCAGCTTTTCACAGCCCACATGATCCATCTTTCTGCCCCTCTCTCTATTATCTTATCCAGCCTTATACTCCCATCCGTGCTCTCTGTAGTTCTCAAGAGAACCTATTACAAGTCTATAAGCCTAATAAAAATATTGGTAAACTCCTCTACAACTACTCTATCTCAAATGCCTGGAACAGACTACCACTACATGTCAAATCTATCACTAACCTCAGCTCCTTCAAAATTGCTCTTAAAGATACCTACCGCAAGTCATGGTCATGTCCTTGCAATGACCCAACACAAATTATTTTTCTACTTGATATGTAGTCTGCCCACTACTCATCCTCTCATGACTGAAGCATGTATAAAATCTAATTAGACTACGATAATGCAAACTGTTGTCCAACCTGCTTCTACTACCTTACTCTTCTGCACACCTCTTACATAGGTGCTTAGTTCCCATAATTAACTCCAGTGCTTTTCTTCCTGTTGCTACTTTTATCCAGCCACTCACTGCACCTCTCTTCTAATTTTATTTAACCTCTCGCTGCACTGCTCTTCCTTGCTGGCCTGCTACTGCTAGCATCTCAGTTCTTTCTTCCTGACTTTTTTCTTCTTGCAGCTACTTTATATCCAACCTCTTATTGTATCTATATTCCTTGTTGACTTACTGCTCCTATTACCATAGTATTTTCTTCCTGCACTATTATTCATCTTATAGAGTCAGCTTTCCATCTGTCGTACCATTGGGTAGAATGAATTATGTGCAATACATTCAGTTATTTGTCTAATTATTTATTTGTCTCTTCTAAAAACAAAAATTCTTGGTATTCTCATGTAAATATTTTTGATTATCATATTAGTAACTTTATAAATGCTACTTTTTTAATCATATTAAGCAATCTTATAACTGTCATCTACTACTGTTTTTTCATCTGTTGTTTTGTTGTGGAGCTTTTCTCCTCAGGTCTCTACTGAAAAGGGGTCTCTACCCAGTCGGACCAACCCAGTTAAATGTCAAATAAATAATTAATAAATAAAGTATATTACTGTTGGTTTACCAAAAATATTTGCTGCTCTCTTGGGAGAACAGCAATATTTAGACATTTATTTGTATTCCCAGATGTTCAGATTGAGTGATACATGGGAAGCTTAATGATCAAAATGGATTATAAAAGCAAGAATACTTGCTTATTATACTAAGTTATATTACATATGAAACTGTGTACTGCTGAGTGGTAAAAGTAAATTTCAGTGTTTTTCTACTGTATGTAAAAAGTCTATAGTTATAGTGTCAATTTCTCTTTTATTGACTTTATTAGTATTTTGTGGTTCCATTGTTATCAATATTGCTACATCCCATAGTTTGTAATTCTTTGTAATTCTGAAGATTTCTTACAATAAAATTGCACTTAAAGATATGTTGCTCTTCCACACTAACATCTCTGTAGCTGATATGATTATAATTTGACTGTCTGGAAATTACTCCCCAGGTTTCACTGAATATTTGACGTACAAGACAGACAGTACTGGGTAATAAACATTAACACAAAAATATAACATTTCATGTTAAATAAGAAAAAGTGTAAGTTAAATGTTTAAAATATATAAGTCATATTCTAAAGTCAGACAAACTGCAGCCTAATACAGAAAAAAAACCTCACATCAATTGTGCAAACTGTAAGAACACAGGACAAGTAAGCATTTAATAGGTCTCTATGAAGGAGAGAGTACCTTGCAAGGAATGTAACTAACATATCTGAGATAATGGTGCCTTTAAGGAAAGTCTAACAGCAAGGTGTACTCTCGGCACAGAAATATGGATAGGAATGTAATTTTGAAATGCGTATGAAACTAGATACAGACGCATCAAAAGTTAAAATACTTTAAATCTACATTAGCCAGCTGTGCTTTAAGTAGATGCCTGTCAATTTGATATAGAAACAGTGATATTATAAGAACAGTGATATTATAAGAACAGTCCCTCTGCACTTGGTTCAACAGTATCTACAGATATTCGATAGAGAGGTACTCAGAAAAGAACAGTTACCAATAGTTTATAGATGTGAGAATTTCCATGATTATGTCTATGGTAATAAATTTCAGGTGGAAGACAAAACACAAAACCTTGCAAAGCATATTCAGAAAGTCTTTGTATAAAACACTATCAATATTCATTAACAGTGTTTCAATATTCTGATGATACCACACTCAATCTCCATTTCCAACAATATCTCAGACCTGCATGCTTATACCCAAGATGCCTTTCTATCCATTGAAAAGTGGCTGTCTGATAATACACTCATCTTAAACTCCCCCAAAAAACTAAACTCCTGCTTTTTCTCCATCATTCTCTCCCTCAACATAAATCAACCCTTGTCATCATATCCTCCAACAAGACCACCATTTAATCTGAACCCCACACTAAGCTACTAGGTACCATCATGGATGATGAACTAAAATTTAACTTGCATATCCTTCAAAGTATTAAAAAAACACCAAAGATTTGGCCTACTTTACCAAAATAGAAAATTTCTTACTTCAAATGCTAGACTTTCCCTGGCTGAGGCTCTCCTCCTCACTTCCTTTCTTTATAGGTTCATAGGTAAGTACTAGTCTATCTGCCCATGGGCATTTATAAGCCTAGCCAAAGAGTGATGGCTTTCGCCTCCCCATTAGATTAGTAACCTGGGCCTCGGTCAACAGGGCTCCTGAAGTGATCCCAGGGTAGAACTTACGATTACCCATCCACTCATCAAGATTTCTCTTGAAGAGGGTCAGAGAGGAGCTCTGTCGAATATGGACTGCAATTCTATTTCAGAGTGAGGGGAGTCGCTGGGACAGGAATCTATCCCTCCAGCATGTCCTGTTTATTGTTGTACATAGGTTTAAGTCGCTAGAATGAGTGGTTCTGAGGGATCTCGTTTTTTTGAGGTGAAGCATGTCCATTAGTTCAGGGTTTGACATGGCCCTATAGGTCAGGCATAGGTCACCTCTGAGCAGGCGGTGGCGACTGAGAAGAGCTGGAGCTTTTTTAGTCGTGCTTCACAGGGTAATTGTTTAAGGCCCTTAATCCTCTTAGTGAGGTACTTCTGTGGTCTTTCTAGTTGTTGCAGGTGTCTAGTGAGGTACATCCCAAATGGGGCATTGTACTCTATTATGGGCCTAATGAGTGAGGAGTAAAGGGGCACAATCACCTCCTTGGATCTGGATGAGAAACCCTTTGTGATCAGGTGTGCCACATAGAAGGATTTCCTGACTGTTTTGGCTATGTGGTTATCAAAGGAGAGCATGCTATCTACTTGGGTACCCAGGTCCCTAATTACTTCTTCTGTACTTAGTGGATTCCCATCTATCTACTGTCCTTGGCAGGAGATCCCTGAGGTTAAGAATATTGCAACAGGAGATCCATGAGGTTAAGAATATTGCAACAGTGAAGAGTAGGACATCTAAGATCCCATCTTTATGCCGCCCAAATCCTAACATACAGTCTCTACAACCTTATCTAAACTCCAACAAACACACCACAAAATAGCTAGATTTGCTAACAACTCTTCTTACAACTCTCACCACTGCCTTGTACTCAACTCTCTTCAATGACTGGAATTCCCCCAACTGCTCCTACTATCTTAATTTCAAATCATACACTCTATATTATACAAACTATCTACCTGCCTGTCCCTCTCCTCCCTTGTATCCTCTTACACCCCCACTCGTACTCGCCACATATCCAACCAGCAACTCCTAGATATTTATCAACCTAACAAAAATGTTGGTAAACTACTATACAAAGGCACTGTAGCCCAAGCCTGGAATAAACTCTCCTCACACATAAAATCCATTCCCCACCCTGAACACTTCAAATAGGAACTTCAACTACACCTATTTAACACCAAGTCATGCCCCTGTCAGTATTCTACCTAACTCACTACACTATTGTATTATCACTCTTACAACACAGACATCTCACTCTACTACTTCTTAGTTTTCTCTCTACACATACTTTTACTAATAGATTACACCCATAAGCTTGTTTTCTACACCAGATGTATATACGTATATATTTTTGTTCTACCTTAAATACCTCTCTATATTAGAATTTTATCTGTTAGAATTATATCTTATTAGAAAATTCAATTGCTGTATGTTCTATATACAACCCTCAAGTTTTATCTTTTGCTGTAATAAAAAAAAAATGTTATCGTGTGTATGTACTGTACTTGTCAGTACTGGAGCTTAAGTACTATAATTCTCTGTATTGGAGCTTATGTACTGCAATTGTCTGTATTGGAGCTTTTCTCCTCGGGTCTCCACTGAAAATGGGCTCCTGGCCCAGTTGGACCAACCCAGTTAACAAATGTCAAATAAATAATAAATAAATATGACTCCATGGAAGCTTACTTAATTTCAAAAGTATGTTCAGAAAACATACAGATAAATGGCAAGGAACTACACAAAGAATTATCTTCACTGCGTAGAGTCCACTAACAAATGATAGAAGTTGCCAATGATAGAAGAAGAAGAAGAAGAAGAAAAATTCAAGTGATTTTTTTTCTGACAATGGCACAGAAAGTATAGTTGTGTATAATCTCACCATAACAGTAGATGTCCTACTCTTTACTGTTGCAATATTCTTAACCTCAGGGATCTCCTGCTGCAATATTCTTAACCTCAGGGATCTCCTGCCAAGGACAGTCCAACATCCAGACAGTATAACAAAGCCTTTAGATCTTGTATGCACAGTATGTCACACACATGCTAATTGCACATGACGTAGGGCATAAAGGTGATGTACAAATGCAGTTATCCAGACATGAATTGCCCGGGTAGAGAACAGTCTTCCTAGGACAAAGAGGAGCCTATGCATATCCAAGTGGAGAAAATGCAAAAAGAAAATGGGAACCCTCGGCCAGGAGGGCAGCTAAATCAAAACCTAAAAGAAAAAGGGAGGGTGGCGGGAGGGACTGAATACTGCAACAGTGAAGAGAATGTCATCTACTGTTAAGTTAAGATTTTAAACAACTGTACTGTGTCCTTTTATATCACTGTTGCAGTATCCTTAACCTTAGGGAGAGTACAAAAGCTCATTAAAACAGGTGTGAGGTCGACCTCTGGAAAGAGCCCTCAACAAACCCATGTTGGATAGACCTAATAAAACCTAATCTGACTCTAGAAACCATATTCAGTTTATAATGTTTAGCAAAGATGTGCACTGAGGGCAAAGTAGCAGCTTCAAGGATAGAATTGGTATCCAAACCCTTGAAGAAAACACCATAAGAAATAACGGCCCTAGTAGAATGAGCTCTAACTGAAATAGGCAGACATTTGCCATGAAAAGAATAACAAAATGAAATGGCATTAGTTATCCAGGAGGAAATGGTTTGCTTGAATACAGTTAAACCCAAAATCCTGGGATGAAAATAAATAAAAAGCTGGTCAGACTTACGAATGGCCTTAATTTTATCCAAGTAATACCTCAGCTGTTTCTGCAGATCCAAGGTATATAGGACCCTCTCACTAGAAGACTGTGAAGAAGGAAAAAAGGAAGGGAGTTGTACTGCCTGATTTAAGGATAACTCATTAACAACTTTGGGAATACAAGAAGGATAAGTAAGAAAAGACACCATGTCTCTGTGAAAAATCAAAAAAGAAGGAATGGCCATAAGGGCTTGAAGCTCAGAAACCCTCCTAGCAGAAGTAAGAGCAAGCAACAAGGCAGTCTTCAAGGTACAGTGCTGCAGAGAAGCTGAAACTGCAGAGCTCAAGAGGAGACTGGGTCAATTTTTCCAAAATAAAATTCTGGTCCCAAGGAGGAGGAATACGCTTCCTTGGGGGCTTAAGATGCAGGACACCTTCAAGAAACTGTCTGACTTCAAAATGAAAAGTTAAAGAAGGATTTAAGGGCAGAAAGGTAGAAACAGCTGAAAAATGGGCCTTTACAGAAAAATAGACCAAGCCAGACTGGAGCGACTTAAACAAATAAGAGAGGACCAGAGGGACCCTCAATGAAAAAAGGGTCCTGGCTATAAGCATGGCACCAGACTGAAAATCTTTTCCAGTTGGACATATAAGACTTGCTGGTTGCAGGTTTTCTTGCCTCCTGTAAAACCTTGAGCACGTCCTCTGAAAAGAGGAGCCTAAAAGGGATCAAACCCCTATTGCCCACAGTGTTGTTTAAAGCCTGGATAAGTAAGGATGAATGAGCGACCCCTTGTCTTGTGAGAGGAGGTCCAACCAGTGAGGCAACTTGTGGTGACTGCCCCTGGCTAGATGCATTAAGAGGAGGAAAGTACAGTTCACTGTTGCATTCATCACATTTGGGTTATCTCTGCCAGGATAGCCCTCGGCCGGCACGAATACTAGAGGCTTCATATTTCTGTGACGGTTGCTGTCACTTCAGGATTGATGTCAGGTCGTCAGTAGTATAAAGTAAGGCAGCCAATGCCATTACATCAGTTTTTCTTGCCCTAACTGTCAGGAGCCCCCAAGTGGGAGCCAGGTTATGGTGGAAGATCCCCACCAGTAGAAAGTAAATACCAAAAAGTTCCTTGCAAGGAGAGACATAGAAAAAGAGGGGGATGGAAAGTGGGAAACCAGGACTGCAACAGTGAATACACTCGAAAATCTACATTTATGGTAAGTGTACCAACTGTACTATGTTCTTTGTGTTTCACTGTTGCAATCATCACATTTGGGTTGATTCCCAAAGCTGAGAAAAAGGGTGGAGGCAGTCAAGGAGACTAGGGCTGGCTAGGATGCCCTGCAAGACTGCAGTGGCAAAGCCTGCCCTGGATTTGGAGAAGATAGGCAGGTGATCATGCTTGGTGAAAGTGTGAACAGACGCCCAAAGTGGCAGCCTCCATGATGTCCCTAGTGGGGACTCCTCTGACGAAAGCTGCAGATGTGGAGGCTGCTCTGGTGGAGTGAGTCCTGACCTTCTTAGGGGAGGTTGTCCGTGTTGCTTGCAACAGAAATGGATGCAGTGTGCTATCCATTTGGAAATTATTTATTTGGAGATGGCTTTGCCCTCTGCCCCTGCAACAAAGCTAACCAGTAATTGATCAGACTCTCTGAATAATTTAGTCCTGTCTAGATAGAATCTGAGCTGTCTGTGCACAGCTAAAGAGTGCAGGATCCTTCCCCCCTTGTTTTGTGGGTTAGGGAAAAAGGTGGACAAATGAATGGATTGGTTGAGAGCCACAACAGACACCACTTTGGGTATGAAAGATGGGTTAGTCCTGAGGAAAACCCTGTCAGCATGGAAGATGATGAAGGGCTTCACAGCCATGAGTGCTTGTAGCTCGGAGACTCTTTTGGCTGAAGTGATGGCCAGAAGGAAGGCTGCCTTCCAGGAGAGAAATTTTAGCTCTGCAGAAGCTGGTTAGAAAGGAGGCATGGTGAGCTTTTCCAAGACAAAGTTAAGGTCCCAAGCCGGTGTTGGTGCCCTTCTGGGGGGCCTCAATTTGCTAGCCCCTCTGAGGAACTGTTTGATCAAAGGGTGTGAGAAAAGGGGCTGCTCAGTGGGAAAATGAGCAGAAATAGCAGAGGCATGAATTTTTGTAGAGGAGAAAGAGAGACCACTGTGTAGTAGGTCAGCTAAATAATCTAGGATGAGAAGTATGGAGGGCTGTGCCATATTGGCCCCCTTAGCCTGGATCAAGGTGCAGAACCTTTTCCATTTATCTGCATAAGACTTTCTCATGCTAGGGCATCTGGCCTCATGGATAACATCCAGCACCTGTTTACTAAGAATAGCAGATTGGTTCAGGCTTAGGGAATAAGCCAAGCTGCCTAACTGAATGTCTGCAATTGGGGATGCATGAATTCCCCTTCCCTCTGGGTTAGAAGGTTTGGAATCTGAGGAAGATGCCATGGAGGCAGCGGGGACAGGCTATGCAGCAAGGGGTATGAGTGGTGTCTGGGCCAGTCTGGAGCTATAAGAATAGTCATTGGGTTTTCCTCTCTTATTTTGAGCAGTACCCTTGGGATGAGAGGAAGGGGAGGAAAGGCATACATCGAGAGGTTGACCCCTCAGAGAGAGCAGTGAATGGATTTGCTTTTGAGTCCCCGCCCACTGATTTGGTAGTGGATCTGGGAACCCTCGAGGGGTTGGAAGGGTGTGGAAGGAGAATTTGTATCCCTAACAAAACAGTGTAAGAAACTTCTCTGTGTGGAAGATTTTCAGTCCATATATCTCTAGTTAATCACTGTATATTAATCAGATCAGACAACAGTAGTAGAAGTAATAAAAAATATAGAATTGTACAGAATTACTAAGTATTCAAAAGTAATCCAAGCAAGGCAGGCAGTCTGTTTCCAGTCGAAAATCCTTTAAGTACACTGATAAGCGATCCAAGAAAAACAAAAATAGAGTAATAGTTTCCTCACAAGCTTTCTAAAAAAAAAAATATATATATATATATATATATACACACACACACACAAACACACACACACACACACACACACACACACACTTATCAGGCAAGGGAGTGGTTTACTGTGCTGTAAAACAAAGTGTTATTGGTACACATTAAATTCACATCCTTTCCCCCATCAGTGTGACATTTGAGCTGGTTCTGCCCTATGTTTTGGATTACTTTCGAATAAACAGACTGGCTGCCTTGCTTGGATTACTTTTGAATACTTAGTAATTCTGCACAATTATATATTTTTTATTTTATTTTTTTTTACTTAAGACGAGTTAAGTTTGCTACTTCTACTATTATTGTCTGATTTAATTAATATACAGTGATTAACTACAGATATATGGACTAAAAATCTTTAACACAGAGAAGTTTCTTACACGGTTTTGTTTTTGGACCCACTATACTTGTTTAATGGGTTGTTTTGAGACTTCGAGGATACCACGGAGATTACTTGTTTTTTTAGAATTTGTATCCCTGAGACACAATGTTGAAAACCCATTGGTCCTTGGTAATGGAGGCCAAGGTTCATAGGTAGGTACTAGGCTATTGGCCCTAGGGCCTATATAAGCCTAGCCAAAAATGTACCCTGGCTTTCATACCCAAGAAAATTATTTTCCTGTGCCCCTGTCGCGCAGAGCCACAGAAGTGATCCTTGGGGTGAATTTCCTATTTCCCAGCCAATTATCAAGATTTTTCTTGAAGAGTGCTAATGAGGAGCTCTGTTTGACGTAGACAAGTAGTCTGTTCCAGAGTATGGGAAGTCTCTGGGACAGGAATCTATCCCTCCAGCATGTTCTGTTTATTGTGGTGACAAGGTTTAGGTCCCTAGAGCGTGTAGCTCGGAGGGATTGGGATTTCTTTAAGTGGAGCATGTCCAACAGCTCTGGGTTTGACACAGTTTTGTATGTTAGACAGTGATCGCCTCTGAGTAGGCAATATGCAACAGAGTAAAGCTGGAGTTTTTTGAGACGGTCTGTGTAGAGCATCTGTTTGAGGCCAGTAATCCGCTTTGTGAGGTATTTCTGAGGCCTTTCCAGTTGTTGTAGATGTGTTGTGAGGTACATACCAAAAGGGGCATTGTACTCTATAATGGGTCTAATGAGAGATGAGTAGAGGGGAACAATGACCTTTTTTTCCTGGATGAGAAACCTTTTGTGATGAGGTGAGCCACGTAGAAGGATTTCCTGACCACTGTGGCGATGTGATTATCAAAGGAGAGACTACTGTCCACCTGTGTCACAAGGTCTCATCACATTTTCAGCATTAAGTAGACTACCAGCTATGTGGTAGTTCATGGGTACAGAGTTTTTACCAAAGGGGATGACAATACACTTTTTGGCATTGAGCTTCAGGCCATGGCTTTGACACTAGGCATCTGTCTCAGTAAGGCCATTTTGTAGTATGTCCACATCGTTAGGAGTTTCGATTATGGCTCCTAGTTTGCAGTCATCTGCAAACTTTGTTAGCCAAAGACCTTCTGTGTTAGCCTGTACTTCAGAGAAGTAGATACCAAACAGGAGAGGACCCAGGACTGAATCCTGTGGTACTCCACTTGTCACTGGTCTGAAGTTGGATTTTGAGTATGCTACTTTCACAGTGTGGGTTCTGTCCATGAGTCAGTTGGCAACGCATCTTGTGACACAGGGATTTATACTTAGTTTAGTGAGCTTATCTATAATTCCAGAGTGGGGGATGGTGTTGAAAACCTTGGCGAGATCTAGATAAGCAGTGTGAACCACCTTACCCTCATCTATGGCTTTGGTGACGGCTTCAAAGAAGTCTATCAGGTTTAGGAGACATGACCTGCCTTTTACAAATCCGAACTGGGTAGGGTCCAGAATTTGGAGATTACCAATGTCTTTGTTTACGAGTTCCATGGTCTTGCAGACCAGGCTCGTCAGGCTAATGGGGTGGTAGTTCCCGAGGTCCGTCGTGGTTCCCCCTTTGTGGAGTGGGATAACCGTTGCGGTGCACCATTCAGTGGGCACAAAGCCTGAGGTGAGGCTATAATTGAACACGATACTTAGGTAGGGTGCCAGTTCATTCTGTAGTTCATGTAGAACGCAACCTGGGATATTGTCAGGTCCCATGGATGCTGTGTTCTTGGCTTTGCAGAGTGTGTTTTTTATCTGTGCAGCCGTGATTACAGGAACTTTGCATTCTTCCGGTATAGAGATAGGCCCTCTAGGGGGTGAGAGGGGGGTAAAGTTAGTACTGAACCTATCTACCAGGATGTTGGCAATATCAGTTGGTTCTGTATATTTAGTGCCATTGTGCTGTAAACAAGTCGGGTAGCAGTAAAACCAATGCAGACCAGTAAAAGCCAAAAAGATTTAATAAGATTAAGCGCTTTTCATTTGCTCTGTCAGCAAACTTCTTCAGACAACAAAAGTAATCACATTGTGAGTATATATACATTTTGCTCTGGGTTAATTAGTTGATTAATCAATTAACTTACAGAGGCAATCAACCAAAACTTAAAAATAACAAAGCTAAAAAAATTAGAACGAGACACTACAGCGTATAAGGAAGGTAAAGCGTACCTACTTCCTCCTATAGCCCAAGTATGGAAAACTGTTTCTGAAGGTAGTTCTATCCCTGGTTACAATAACCAGCCAACTGTGTTTCATTACACTAATCAGTTGCCTAATACTATGGTACAAGTAAATGAAGATGTTAACCAAACTGAAAGGCAAGGTTATACGGAAGTCAGGAGAAGTGAAAGACTGGCTAACATCAACAATCAGCGTAATTAAAAAAACTTGAATTTTTCCGAGGGGAATCGGACGGGGACGAGACCCAAACAATGGTACAACAAGAATCAGAGGAAAACGAAAGAGAGTTAGGAGAGAAACAAGACTTGAATTTAATGTCTTATGGCACTAATGAATTACATGACAACTTAGTGCAATACATGATCCCTTTGGTCAATGAGTCTTGTGACTTTTCACCTTCTGAAGATGTAGAAAGTGTTTTTTCTAGTCTCCATTCAGGTCCATCTGACCTAGTGCCTATGAGAAGTAAACCTATAATTATTACCAATAGGACAAATGACTTTAAAGTGTACAATTTTTCTTCTACTGATATAGGTTCGGACATGGTGGATTTCTTTTCCAAAGGTAACACATATGTCCCTAAACAAAATTGTGACTTGGTGAGAACAATTATAGATTTAAAACTTTCACGAGGAAATTGAACTTTAACTTGATGATGGGGTCTAATGTAACTACAGTTCAAGATGACCAATTTAGAATTCCTAGTACTTTTAACTCACCCCTTCATCCACTTATTTCTGTGTTTGAACAAATGTGTGAACTAGATATTCGCTTTAACGTTAAACATAGAGGTAAAATCCATACTAAAGATCCTATTTTACAGAAAGAGAAGGGATTTTTGGAGTTTATTAAATTACATGATATTAGAGTCTGTAAGCCTGATAAAGGAGGGGGACTGGTAATTTTTGATAACATGGATTACTACAACAGAATGGTAGACCTGCTAGATGACCCGCCTATGAAGTTAGTTCCCGCCGGAGACCAATCATGCATATTCGGTAATAAAGGATAGTATATTAGACATGTTCATAGAGGCGAATTGAACAAAATATATTCAATTATATGTCTACACAATTTCCAAGGTACCCCTACCTTTTTGGAATTCCCAAAATACATAAAGATTTGGGAAATCCACCTATGAGACCTCTTGTCGATGGACGTGGGTCACCCACTTACCCATGTGCCAAGGTAATTGACTCTATTTTACAAAAATTTGTTAAACTTGAGTCACAAATTTGTAAGGATTCCTGGTCATTTTTAGAGAAGTTAAATGGTTTGGACTTCAACCCTAACTATAACTTCCTTACCGTAGATGTTAAAGACCTCTACACCAGTATACCTCAAGATACTGGTATAGAGTGGGTAACTCGAGTTATGGTTAAGAATAAGGCTACAATAGATGAAATTTCACTTGTGAAAGAGCTCTTGGAAATTGAACTTAGTGATGGCCCACTGGGAGTCTGAGTATGTGTTCAAAACTGACAGTATTAAAAACAAATTAGTCTTTTACACACGGTATCTAGATGATATATTTATTCTGCTTAACGGTAACCAAAAGTCGAGTGAAACAGTATTAAATATTTTTAACACCTCAACTGATTTCTTCCGTTTCACTTCCACCTTTGACACTGATAGGATAGCTTACTTAGACATTAATTTATCAAAAAAACTTGCTTTGAAATGTTACCAGGCAAAAATACACAGGAAGGAAACATATTCGAACATGCTTTTACACTTTACCAGCTGCCACCCTTTTTACCAAAAACGTTCAGTAATTAAAGGTCAGTTAGTACGAGCAGCTCGTATAGTTTCTACTGAACAGGATTTCCAAGAGGAATGTCAACTCTTGGGAACAATGTTCACACAGAGAGGCTACCCTTTGGAGCTAATTTCAGGACTGATCTTGGAAGTGAGTGACAAATGTACTAAAGGAATGTATAAACCTATTTTGTCAATGAAAAAGATAGTTACCATGCAAGAGATCACATCAGAAAATATGGGAAATTCTGTAGTAACAGAATTGAGTGTCCTTGCCACACCTGACTCACCAGAAACAAAGTTCATTACAACCTATAATACATTCAGTTACCACTGTATAGGGACATTACGAAAAAACTGGGTTATTTTTGCAAGTAACCCTAGTATATTAAACAAATTGGGTGAATACCCGGGCACTATATTTAGGAAGGGTAGGAATTTGAAGGTACTATATGAACTACGCCGGAAAAAACAACCAAAAATAACTGGTATGTACAAATGCCAAAATTGCAATTTTTGCAAATTAGTAACTGAATCCAACAGATTTGAAATAAATAATGTTCAATATAGACTGAAGTGTAGGGCCAATTGCAACACTAGAATGGTAGTGTACCCGGCTAAATGCCAGGGATACCAGGCATTTTACATCGGTAAGACGGAGAGGAGACTCCGTGACCGTATGTATGAACACTCATATGCCATTAGCAGGAACAAACAAGACAATGCCCTAGCTAAACATGTGGCAGAATTTTCTGGACATCGGTTCAGATTTTTAGTTATAGACCAGCCAGAGCTCGATGTTAGAGGTGGCCCTGCACCATTGCAACTCGAAGAGCTGGAACTATTCTGGCAGATTAGACTTAATGCATATAATCTACCAGGTATAAATGAGACCTGTAGTTTGAGCAGTGTGTTAAAGCTTAAAAGTCTAAAAAGATGAATTTAGGAAAATATATTAATATAGAATGTCAGATTATTCTAATTAATTATTATTCATTTTTATATACATCTGGTTTTAACATGAATTAGATATAAACATATTTTAGATAGGAGAAGCTGTAAAGTGAATTGTTGATATATGTTTGATTTATTTATATTGAATGTTCACACTGAAATCTACTCTAGTAAGGTTTTATTTACATATAAGAAATGTTCTATACGCAAAAAAGACACATATCGATATATGTTATTTAGTATATATAAATTATATATATAGATATATAGTTTTTCTTATATCTACTATTTTTTATATCAACTATTATCATAACTATTAGTATTATTAGAATTTCCCTTTATTCTTAGATTTATTACTACCACTATTTGGTTGTGAATGCTGTTTAGTATTTTTGCATAAGTATTTTACTATTGTCAGTGGATGGCTCTGTAATTAGAGAAGTTGGTTGCCTCTAAGTTAATTGATTAATCAACTAATTAACCCAGAGCAAAATGTATATATACTCACAATGTGATTACTTTTGTTGTCTGAAGAAATTTGCTGACAGAGCAAACGAAAAGAGCTTAATCTTATTAAATCTCTTTGGCTTTTACTGGTCTGCATTGGTTTTGCTGCTACCCGACTTGTTTACTAGTTTAGTTTTGTGTTTCCATTGTGCTGTAACTCAGATCAGATCTGAGTGTTGCCATTGAGATTCTTGACATAGCTATAGAATGCTTTGTGGTTGTCTTTAGAGTCAGTGGCAATATTGTTTTCGTACCTTTGGAGGATTTTATGAGGGATCTCATCTTCTTACTGAGGTTGACCAGGGAGTTCCTCCAGTCATGGGATTTTACTCTTTTTTTGCAACAGTTTCTTTCCTCTGTTGTAGAGTTTGTTTATGGCAAAGGACCACCAGATTGGCCTCCTTTTTTTTGGAGGATAGCATCTTGGTTCTATTAGGGATAGCATGATCCATGCACTCGTGTAAGTGCTTATAAAGTGCATTTGTGTAGGATTCAGCAGTCGTACCTCTATTGTCCATCTACATGGGTGTCATGAAGTTTGCCACTTCTGTCTTAAGAAGTGTGAAGTTGGCTTTGGAAACGTTTTTTACGGTGGTTTCCCTAATTGGGGGTGGGGGCAGGATGTGGATGTCTAGGGTGATTAGCTTGTGGTCGGATCTGACTGAGGAATTGACCTCTGGTGTTGCCCATGTTGGTAATGACCAAGTCTAGGATATTGCTGCCCCTGGTGGGGGTGTGAATAAGTTGATCCAAGGAGTTGGAATTTATGAATTCCAAAAAACGTTGAGCAAAAGAGTTGGTACATGAGTAGTTTTCCTAGTTAATGGTGGGGTAGTTGAAATCGCCCATTATTAGGGTGTTGGATTGTACCCTAATACTTTCCAGTGTATCAAGAAATATGGAGTGGGAATCCTGGGGCATGGTGGGGGGGTCTGTAGTAAACTATAATTTGGATTGCGGTCTTGCCCTGAGTTAGCTGCACTTGGATAATCTCAGATGCATTATGCTGTGCAACTAGCCTGGAGGTGTGGATATCCTTAATGAATATGGACACACCTCCACCTTTAGTGCTTCATTCAGGGTTAGGTGGCCGAAAGGTGTGGTATGAATTATAACCTGGTAATGCAGGGGTGCTCTCTGGTGCTTTGAACCAGGGCTCTGTCACTGCACAGATGTCGATGTTCTCCATTTTAAGGAGTGCCTCGAGTGAGTGCATTTTGAGGTTTAGACTTCTAGCATTGAGTAGCATTACCCTTAGATTTTGCTTGCTTGTACCTGTTACGGTGGTGAATTTGTCATTTGAACCTTGCCTAAAAAAGGCACTATCGGGGTGGCAAGAGCCTTAGCCAGTAGCAGGAACCCCAAGGGTGACAAGTGCAGGCCATCTCTGGCAAAGTAATTGAGTGAAAGGAGAGTTTTCCTCCTAGGGGCAAAGTGAAGGTGGGCAGAGGGGTGGTAGGGAGGAGGTGAGTCATTGTGAGTTCTTACCATAAGGGGGTGGCTTAGAACTCCCTGGTTTTGAAGTGGAGGTAGTCCACTGCTTAGATCTCTGCATTCCCTGAGGCTGCTGTCTGGTGGGTCTGCTTCCACGAGGCCTAGGCTAGGCCTGTTTACTCAGAGCAGGAAAGAACCAGTGCTTGGAGGGACAATGCCTGCTGAACCTAGGGGGCTGGACCTGTAAGAAATCTTTTAACTGTTTGCATGGATTTTGCTTTTTCTTCCATCTTTTTTAAGACCTCTTCTGCCTTAGTGCCAAATAAGTTATCTTTGTGCAAGGGGGCATCCAACAATTTAGATTTGACATGGTCTGGCAGGGGTTGTTCCATAAGCCACGCATGTCTTCTAATAACAGATCCAGTGACTGCTGCCCTGCAAGAAGCTTCTAGGGTATCAAACCACAGTGCAAAGTGTGTTTAGTTACTAGTAGAATGCATTAAGTCTTGTAAATCTTTAGATTCTGCTCAAACAGGAAAGGAAGACATTTTTTGTTTAAGGAGTTCCAATCTATGTTGCTGATATTTAAGCATATGGAACTGACAATTTAGTGCCCTGATAGCAAGAGTAGCTGAGGTGTATACTTTTTTACCCCATCTGTCTAATGCTCGGGAATCCCTATCTGAGGGGGTGGGATTCTTAGCAGAAGTTGCTTTAATTCCTTTAGGTCCTTGAGAAATGACCTCAAGGTCAGCTGTAGGATTTTTAAAAATATATTTGTGTGAGTCAGGGACTCTGTAGTACCTGTCTGGTTTTCTGGGAGGAGGAAGGCGTCAGGAGTCAAGATGGATTCAAGGAAGACATTATCCACCACATCCAGGACTGGGGGGATGGCTAAGGGTCTGTGTTGCGGGAGGTCTAGGAATTCCCTGAGTCTCCTTTTAGACTGAGGGTAGTCCTGACTCTCCCATTGGAAATGTGCCCTTAAAGTATGCAGGGTTTCCCCAAAGGAAAAATCCTCTGGGGGAGAGGCTGAAGGAATAGATTCCTCTGCATCAGAATCCTCATAAGTGGAGAGGGGTAGCATGTCTTCATAGTTGGAAGCATCAGATTCATATGATTCTTGTGCAGACAAAACTACTGGAGACAGATCTCTTTTTCCTTTTTGAGGGGGTAGCTTGGCTTCCTCTGATCAACATGATAAAGGTCTTCTGCCATTTTAAGCATTTGAGACTGAGGCAAGGTAGCAGGTGCCTGAGAGTGAGCAGTCAGTTTCTTGGGTGTGGGTCAAACACTGGGCCTAAGGAACTCGGTTTTCGAAAGAACGATAGTCGCGAAAGAAGACGTTGGTTTGTGTCGAGATTCAGTGGTGCGAAGGACTTCCTCGGAAGCTGGTGCCTGCTCAGCGGCTCCCGACCCATCCAAGGTAGAGACGACCGCAGGATCCTTAGACGGAATAAGAGTTTTGTGGCATACCGGTCTCCGAATCAACTGAAGCGGGCATCAGGGGCTGTGAAAGCACCTCACTGAGTACCGGAGGACTGACGACTAGCTAAACGGAAGTGCTGTCGGTAGGTTTGGAGCTGTGTAATTTGTCTCTGTCTTTATCTTTACGCTTTTTCAGAGGATCTGCTGTCGGATGGCTTACCGAAACCATATTGGAATTCAAGGACTGTAAACGAAAATATCTGGTTACAATAAGGGCCCGACATTCTGGTCAGGCCCTAGACAAGTGACGTAGTAAGAGTGGAAGTCTCGGTGTGGTATTTGCTTTCCACAAGTGAGACAATTATTAACTTTTTCTGACATCGGTTAGTGCAAGAAAAAAGGATCCCCAATGGGGTACTTAGCTTT
Organism: Protopterus annectens; assembly: GCF_019279795.1. Taxonomy (NCBI): domain Eukaryota; kingdom Metazoa; phylum Chordata; order Ceratodontiformes; family Protopteridae; genus Protopterus; species Protopterus annectens. Next base: position 481,575,684 of record NC_056741.1, on the reverse strand, counting down.
AGAAGAATTCAACTTCAGTTTGGAAATGAAAATTCAGGTAGCAGCCAACCGGCACTCGTGCAAACTGCTGCTTCGGGCTCCACAGCAAGAAAGACTGATGTAATGGCATCAGCTGCCTTACTTTATACCACTGATGACCTGACCTCAGTCCTCAAGTGACAGCAACCGATGCAGAAATACTAAGTGTCTGGTATTTGGGCCAGCCGAGGGCTACCTTGGCAGAGATAACCCAAATGTGATGACTGCAACAGTGAAACATGAAGAACATCCACATTACCAATCAGCAGTAATCTATTAGTTCCAAATGCTAACAACAAAGCAGTAAAAGCCCAACTTTTGAAGAAGAATTTGTCCCAGAAGTCTTACTATGATAAAACCAGCAAACTGCTTTATTCTTTAGAAAAAAGGGAGATAGTGAGGATGCAGATGTCAAAAGGTTTTGATTGCATCAGATTTCTAAAAAGTCTATGTCAAGAGCCGAGATCGTACATTGTAGAATCACAAATAATGGAATCCAGACAATCTGAAGCATTTATCAGTGTCCAAACCAGTGTTACAGCATCGTGCCTGTGAAAAAGACTCTAGTCCTCAGAGTGACTTGTCCAATATTCCTGTTCTAGAGGACATTCTATCAGCAAACCTCATTCCTGTGAAAACCCAAGACTCCTAGAGCAGAACATTCCCAGTGACTGTCCCTGTCACTAAACCCAGTCCTAACTATTATGTCATGAGATCAGGTCACATCTTGAAACCTAGTTCCAGATGCACGGCAACGTGGACATGACTTGTTTTTCTTTATTAGTATATGTATAAATTGCGTGCCTATTGAACTTTCATTTGTTTACATGAGACAGCTCAGTAAAGAGGGAGGATGTAGATGAGGGAGTATGACATACCTTTAAGAAGTTTTCCAGTGTCAACACATGCATATAAGTATTGAGCATGTGCAAGCAAGAGTGCCATTTTGACTGAGCAGCCAGAGTGACAGCATGCAAGTATGTAGTCTGTTAGTTAGACAGTTCAAGTTCAATGTTCCCGATATCCATCCTGATGTATTTGTATACAATAAACTATTTAAACACCCAAGCCTCAACATCTTCTTAATGCACGTAAGAAGAGCAACATCCTCGACCCCATGTTTGAGGCATCAGTGAACAGTTTTTGAAAAGGAACGAGAGGCTGAAAGGGCAGGGTTCAAAGTAAGTTGCTGAATCCACCACTCAAATTCCCGCTTGAGACAAGGAAAGAGAGGCACGCTGAAATCCAGAGGGTGGCAATGCAGAAGCCAAAATGATCTGAGATATCACTGAAGCTTCCTCATATGCAGTCTGGCAAGAGGGAGCACTGGAACAGAAAAGACCATGAATCCTGGTGCCTGACAAAACTCTCTGGCTGGAATGGCAGGCAAAGGAAGAGGAGACTGAAAGAAAGCTGTCAAAGACAAAACTTTTGGAAGTGGAAGAGAGGCCAAAATTGGCACTGTCTGAATCCTGCAGCCCAGATACACAAGATACTGAGAGGGAGTCGGGGCAGACTTTTGGAAGTACACAGTGAACCTCAGACTTTAAAGGAGAGAACAGGCAACTAGGAGAAGGTGCCTGAATCAACATGTCATCTAAATAAGGAAAAATATGAATGCTGTGGAGCCTGCAAAAGGCAATGACAGGAGCTAGGTGTTTTGTGAATTCTCTTTGGGCAGTAGAGAGGCCAAAGGAGAAAGCAGACAACTGAAAATGAGAGGAAGAAACAGAGAAATGTAACAACTTTGTGAAAAGGTGAATAGGAATATGAAGGTAAGCCTCCTTCAGATCCAAGGACACCAAAAAGTCCTGAGGTAGCAAAAGAGGAAACACTGACTGAAGAGAAAGCATTTGAAAAGAAGAAACCTTGATAAAGGTGTTGGTCAAGGAGAGATCCAGTATAGGTCTCCAACAGCCATCCTTTCAAGGAACATTCTGGAGCAAAATCCTTTTCCTACTTGGGAAGGAGGGACAGACTGAGTAATTTCCTGGTCCACCAGGGACCCATGAACCTCTGAGAAATGAGCAAGCTACTTTCAAGGAGGTTGAGGAATCCATGAAAAAGGAGGGACGGACTTCCACACCATGAAATAACCCTGACTGAAGAGGGACAGAAACCAAGAATTTGAGATGAGCTGCCAGACTGGAAAACACATGGAAAGCTGAAGGGACAAGGAAACCTGGCCGAAGGTTGGGGGGGGGGAGCACCACAGAGAGGCAGGCTTGTCAGATAAAGAAGGCTTCTGAATCACAGGAGCATGAGAAGACTTAGCAGGCGCGGCTCATCTACCACCCTTTCTGCCGTTAGAGGCCTGATGAGGTTGCCTGCGAACAAAAGCAGACCTAGTACAATAGTTGCTCTGGAACATAGAAACAAGGGACACAACAATATGATTAAGGTCTGGCAAAGCTTTACCTTTTTGTGAAGAGACAAACACAGCATCAGCAGCAGCCCCAAAGAGATTTTTATCATTCAAAGGACCATCCAGCAACTTGGACTTAATGTCTTCAGGTAATGACTAAAAAGGAAGCCAGAGTAACACCTCAAGAGGAACCCAAAGGCAACAGATCTGGAAGAGACATCATCAGCATCACAGCTGCATTTGAGAGAGTGGTGAGCCACCTGAGAGGTGGAACCCAAAATTGATAGAGCAGAAGACTTAGAATCAGGAAGGTCAGAAATAACCTGACAAACATGGGCAATCAAGATCAGAGCAGAGCATATCTCGTTGCGTGGTTCTAGTAATTGATGGCCCTAAAGGCCAAAGTGGAAGCAGTATAAGCCTTCTTTCTAATCCTCTTCATGGCTCTACTATCCTCATCTGAGGGCAGAAGCTTGGTGGATGGCAAATGCTGATCATAGAAGGTTTGTCGGACGAGACTGACACCACAGCAGGATCAGCAGAAGGACACATATAGGAATTGACAATCCTCAGGAATCTTATAGAACCTGTCAGATTTCTTTAGATCAGTAGGCTTAGAATCAGGAGTCTTACAGGCAGCTATAAAGGTGTCTAATAAAGCAGCCAACACAGGAGATACTGCAGAAGGGTTAGGAGTGTCCATTTGAAGCAACTCTTAACACCTCTTCTGGATAACAGACACCTGAGAAGAATCCCACTTAAAGTATTCCATCATTCTGGTTACTGTGTTCCCAAAAGGCAACTACTCCAAAGGAAACTCAGGGCTAATGGACTCCTCTTCATCCAAGCCATAAGAAGAGTAAGACAAGGACCCTTCATCAGACTCTGAATCCTCATCTGAGGTATCAGGTTCCTTAAGCATTTTGTAAGGCAATGAAGTGTAAGGGGAGGGTAAGTACTGAAATCCCTTGGGGAGGTTTCAGGGCCATTAAGACATTAAACAACCCCTGAGTAAACTCCTGCCATTCCCTTTTGGAGTCCCTAGGATGTACAGAAGAATGTTTAGTCTTCTGTTATTTCTTGGTAGGGACGTCAGCCCTAACAAATACCAGAGGTTCCAAACCATGAGAGGATTCAAGAGGAGTACCTGGAACCTCTTCCTTGACCAGAATCGGTGTAATCCCTCAAGGGCCCTCCAAAACAGTCAACCGCAGTTCCTCCTTTGTGTCCAGAGCAGACACCTGCAAATCCACAGAGGATGTATGAAAAGAAGAATCCATGCTGGCCTCCATCAAGGTCATGGGAGAGGAATCCAAAGTTGACACCAAATGGCCTATAGAGCTGTCACCCACTTCTAGAGAGACGTTTGGTGAGGGCTGGACAGCCAAATAGTCCGGCTTTCTTCTTGCTTAACAGAAGCACCTCAGGGTTAATCGATTCCACCATGCTACCCTGGGCTAACTGTTTAAGCCTCTGGTTATTGAGACAGAAGGCCAGGGAATATAACTGGCTTGTAAGAGTTTTAAGCACAAACACTTTACCAATACTACAGGTGGTAAGGTCATGGGAAGCACCCAAACAAAAGAGACACTGTTCATGATGATCCTTATGGAGAAATTGCCCCCCCCCCCCATAGTAACATTTTCCCTTCTTGGATGATGTGAACTCCAGGTAACCAAAGTAAAACAAGGCCAACAATACAAAGGAAAAAGACCCCAATGGGGCAGTTATCTGATGGCTAGGTATTCGGAATAGCAAAGGGCATTCAAACCAATGAACAATGATGGTGTTCAGACTGGCAGCAAAAAAGCTCTAGGTAACTGCATCCATACATCACCTTTATGCCCTATGTCCTGTATGGGGGGAGCATATGTGTGATGTACAGGACATACAAGATCCAAAGGCTTTGGTATACTGGCTGGACGTTGAGCTATCCTTGGCAGGAGATCCCCAAGGTTAAGAACACCGCAACAGTGATAGAGAAGAACATATGTAGTTACTAAAAAAAGTTACAATTAAAGGCTGCCTTCAGCAAACCATTAATAACAATAGTTTTTTTTTTTTTTTACTTTTTTAAAACACTACAGGTGGCATGGTTGTGGGAAACATTGTGACTACAGCTTCTCTCAGACCCTTTTCAGCCACAACAAAGGCCATAAGTGCAGTCTAAATGCAATATTTTATATACACACACACATTTATATATATATATATATATATATATATATATATATATATATATATATATGGTCTGGTTCATTTCGACAAAAGCACATTTTGCCAAAACTTATTTTAGCAACACCAAAAGCACAAATCACCGAAAACTCATTTCATCGAATTTCATTTCACCGAAAATAGTAGAGTCAATGTATATGCCCTTTTCCTCACTGAACTGCGATCCTGGAGTTAGAATATATAGTTGGGGAGGTTGTGGGAGGCATAGCCCCCACCTAGCGTGAATTATACTATACAGTTTCTGTTAAGTGGGTAATTAATTACTTTTTAAACAAACTACGTGGGGGGCTATGCCCCCCACACCCCCCCAAATGTATATTCTAACTCCAGGATCGCACTACAGTGGGGAAAAGGGCGTATACACTGCCACTATTTTCGGTGAAATGAAATTCGGCAAAATGAGTTTTCGGTGATTTGGTCTTGGTGGAATTAAATTTGGCGAAATGTGCTTTCAACAAAAGGTACCAGATCCATATATATATATATATATATATATATATAAAAAAAAAATATATATATATATATATATATATATATATATAGTCCAGAGTAGACATTTAATCAGCATAACTTTGGGAAGTGGGAGGTAATGGAGAATCCAGTGAAAACTTATGCAGACAGAGCGAACAAAGAACTCTCAGTAGCCAGAATTGAACCCTGGACTCTGGAGCTTCAAAGGAGACATCTTACTACTGAACTAAATGTGCTGTATAAAAAACATGTATTTAAAAAGAAAAAAATAAATCTTATTTTTTCAAGGGGGAATTAAGTTGTGTCCAAAATTTAATACTCAAAGCTGACAAAGCAATAGTTCTTATTTAGCTGAGAAGACAAACGCTTGAGTGGACACATGAATCACAACAGTAAGAAATATAAGATAATGGCCACACATACTGACTTGTACAGAATAAACAATGCAGAGTTATTTCATCTGCAAATGTGCATGGCAAAGCAACAATCAAAAAGAAGTGATGTTAGCATACCCCCTACCAGACAATTAGTATACCTGATACTGATCTGCTAAAATTCAAAGAAGTGTACCTCACTTGTGCAAGTTATTACTCCTCCTTCCATGAAATAATAAAATTGACACAACAAAATAAAGTGTGGCTAGTGTGTTAAAGTCAATATAAAGACAGGGTGAAGCCTTTTACCAAATCTGAAAATCTCATTTTGAAAATCATGTAATGTCTCTCATTATTTATACACAATCCTGAAACTAAATGGCATCAAAGGGTGACGATCCAAGCAGAGGATGGTGGCAAGACGGTACTTGTGACACATCAAGGTGAGTCTCCTTGTACATCAAATGATACAGTCAAAATGTACCTGTTATGCCTCACAAAGGGGATGCTACTTGCTGGGTCCTACAAATTGATTGAACTCCAGGCAGTAAATCTCAGGGATGGAAGAAGCAGACGGACAGCCCGAGGATCAGGATTCACAATGCTGAGTCCTGATGTGCATGTAAACCAAGTCCCAGTCAAGGCAATCATGCTTGGTGAAATATGCAGCAAAGACCAAATGGCCACAGAGCAAGTTTCAGCAGCATCAGCAATGTAGTCATTCTTGAAGCAAGCAGAGGAAGACACACAACCCTTGTTCAGTAAAGTTCGACTACAGCTTTCTCCAGCAGATGTTACTGCCCTGACAGCAGAAGATAAAACTAAGAATCCATCTCAAAATGATTTGTTTGACAATTATAAGACTTCCCCGCCACGGAATGGACTCATATACCTGCTTCACATAAAAACCTGAGCAAGAGGTGCATATTCAGAGCATATAGGGAGTATTCTGTCCTGCTTTCTACTCCAGCAAATAAGTCAAGGAGATAAATGGACTGGCTCAAGGGCACTTTAAAAACTACTTTCTGGGCAAAATGTAGATTGGTAATACAGAACACATTATTCGTGCAAAAGACCAGCGCTGAAATCAATCTTTCAGGCAGAAATTGTCACCAAAAAAGATTTCACTGTTACAGACAAGAATGATTTTAAACCACCTAGTCTGAGCATGGGGTGGGCAAGCCTGTCTATCATGACATATTCAGATACCATGAAGAGGAAAGTTGTTGAAAGGAGGAGGATGGAGATGCAACACTCCTTTTAAGAAACTGCTTAAAACAACCAATGCTGCGACACAATCCTGCTGTCCACAAAATCTGGATGATCAGAGATATTCAACAAATGCACCATGGGCATAGAATAACAGAGTCACAAATTATACTACTGCTGAAGACAGGTTAAGATGATCTGCAAAGAGAAGTAACTGGAGCAGGACAAAGCAAAAGGCTGCGCAAATGGGGAACCATTTCTACATGGAGGGATACATTTACTGAGTTGAAGACTTCCTGGCACCTCATTCACATCAAAAACACCAAATGGAAGATCTAGCCAGACCCCATAGGTGCATTGTTAGGACCAGAAACCTATCCCATTTTAGCAAAAATACACTTTTCTCTGCTACCACTTGATGATTAGAATTAGTTTTGGCCTTTCTTACCTGAACTTCAAGATGAGGTAGAGGATCAGCAGGAATAAAAGGAATGTGCAAAAGTCAGGATCTAACTTGCAATGAAGTATCACCCCATAGGTCCAGTGCTAGGACCAGAAAACTATCCTATTTTAGCAAAAATACACCTCTCTGCTACCACTGGATGATGAGAATTTGTTTTGGTCTTTCTTTCCTGAACTTTCTGATGCGGTACAGGGTCAGCAGGAATAAAAGGAATGTACAAAGGATTGTTCTCTGCCATGAGATGGAGAATGCAACCACTGCAACATCACAGTTGCTCTGCTGCACCCCAAAATATGGGGAAGAACCAGGTCAATATATGGAGTGTTCCACCAGCATAAGATCTCCACCCAATAAATCAGAAAAGGATTGGAGAAGAAGCACAGGATGCCAGGTTCTTCACTTCCACTGGGATGAACTAATGAAACAGTAATGCATCTATGAAGAGGAGGGTCTGTTTACATACCATATGAAGGACTATCATCCTAAACAAACAGCACCCCCAAATGGAGCATTATCCCAAGGGCCTTCAGGGCAAGGGTGACTACTTTTGTCTTTGAATGACTGAACTAAAGACCGAGACCAATGACTAGTTACAGCCCTTGAACCTTGTTGTAGACAAAGTGTGCTCCCCACCTCATCATGAAGCTCATGCCATAAGGATATGATACATGAGGAGGACTCTACTACTCCAGGGCCCAATGACTGGGATATTGTAACAGAAAAAGGCCCACAGGTGGATGGTGGCTCTGACGCCAATGACAATACACATAACTATTGCAACAATATATTCACAATCATGAAATCACTACCATGCAGCTCAAAGCAGCTGCTAACCACCGAAAATATAGTATGGTCCAGACCTGGACACCATGCTGTGTTCTGACTCAGACTGCCAAGCCATGACTTCTTGGATCCCTGGAAAAGGCAGAAATGACTTTCCCCATGGAGTGTTCACCTCCACACCTAGGAACTTAACCTTTTGAGATAAGGTAAGAAAGTATTTTTTTTTTACTTTATTGTCACCCCGAAGAAACATAACAGAAGCACCTAGCCAAAAGGCTCTTCAAGGAACTTCCTGGATGGGACTACCAGAAGTGAAATATTCAGATGGGAATATATGGAGGTCCTTCTCCTTCAAGGTTGCAGCAATTATGGCAAACATCTTGATAGATAAAATACTGTATTTGCTAAGGAAACCCCAAATAGCAACATTTTATACTTTAAGTGATGCCCGACACAGCAAACCACAGCGAAGTACAGTTGTGCAAAATCTCACCATAACAGTAGATGGCCCTCTCTTCACTGTTGCAGTACTCTTCACCCAAGGGATCTCCTGCCAAGGACAGCCCAACACACGGGCAGTATACCAAAGTCTTGAGGTCTTACAGGTGCCGTATGCCACACATCTGCTTCCCATGCAGGGCGTAGGGCATAAAGGTGATGTACGGACACAAACAGTCAGAACTGAAAAATCCCTAGGAGGAAGAGAATACCCTTCGGAACAAAGGAGAACATGTGCATCTAAAAGGGAAAAGATGAAGGACCCCTTTGGCAGGAGGGCAACAAAAATACAGGGCAAGAGCTAGTACGGGGGGGGGGGACTGAATACTGCAACAGTGAAGAGAAGGACATCTACTGTTGTGCTAAGACTTTGCACAACTGTACGATGTCCTTCCATGTATGAACCCATGCAGGATAGCCCTGGCAAAGCCATGTTTATAGGGAATCTGCCCCATCATACTGACATTTTTCTTTTCTGGATGACATGAGCACAACACCATGCAAAAACAGAAAAAGAAGAGCAGAAACCCTAATGGGGCACTTATCTGAAAAAGGCTTGGTAACCAGCACAGAAGGGCATTCAGACTGACATTCGATAATGACATTCAGGCTGGTGGCAAAGAAGTTGAGTGTTTGTGTCCATATCTCACATTTATTCCTTATGCCTTGCATGCAGAGCATACATGTGAAGTATGGCACCTATAAAACATAAACGCTTTGGTATAGTGGCTGGACATAGCTCTATCCTTGGCAGGAGATCCCTTAGGCAAAGAATACTGTAACAGTGATATGGAAGGGCATCCACCAGCATGGACCCCAAACCCTGAAGTATCAAAAAGGATCCTTAATGGTTAGCAGCACTAGCTAAGTACCCTGTGACAACAGAAGAGTGACTCCACTGAAAGTTATCACATGAAACTAAATGGTCCAAATTAGCTGACAAGCTCCTGACTTCCAGGATGGGTCAGACGTCCTTCCCTTTTAGAAACAGGGACAGAAAGCAGTAGAACCTCATCCCTGTTTCAGCTGAGGGACAGCTTCTATGCCTAACGTTCCTTTCAATAGTAGGGGTTAGGGTTTAGACCTGCTCAAACAAGTATACTAACACAATTTGATCTCTTAGCAGACCTTGTTCTGGGGAAAGATCAATGCACACCAAGACATGGTCAAGCATAATCATATCTAAATCTCACTGGTTCAAAGTGAAGGCTCACTAACCCAAGCAGAACCTAAATAACTACGAACCTCACGGACAGACCATAGTCAGAACTGCCTCTGTTGAGCAACGGCAATCATCCTCCTGGCCAACCTGGCTGACACAGGAGGAGAATAACCACTGTGATACTTGGAGCCTTTCTCAGACATCAATGAGACTTTTCCACTTTTGAGGTTGGCTAGGTCTGAAAGAGGAAGAGGTAAAGAAGCAATAGGATTGCAAAGGTCTTCAACAGCAGTGACGGCCTGCTTCACCCTTAGCAGGTGGCCACCAGGTCTTGAAAGTCCTGGGCAAAATGCAGTTTCTCTTAAATTGGGCACCCTGAATACTTCTTCTGAGTATGAAGGACAGATTCAGTAATGGTATCCCTGTGCAGACACATAGCTGAACTTGCAGCCCTGACCATAGGATCATCAGAATCGAAATTACACAATGGGTCAAAGGCCTGACTGTAATCCAAATGACCCATAATTTTTCAGTGGCCTTACTACTGGAGAAGCCAACAAAGGAAAATGGGAGTGAGTTGCTGATAAAGATTCCTTTATCCAGGGGAAGGCAAGTGGTCTTTCTCAATGCAATCTCAGCGCATACAAGACAAATAAGTGTACGATATGCAACATAAAAACAGGGATGAGTACCTGATTCCATCAAGCTGTGTTCATGCAGCAGCCTTCATGGAGATTCTGAGGGCGTGTGTATGCTCACAGGGGAGAGACAGAAGGCCCTCTCATCTCTTAAGAAACAAGCAAGTAGCAATGGAAACCTCAGATTAGAAAATGGAAAGTCTCTCAAGGAAGCCTGAATGGTAGCTGCACCACAGACAGCTTTCATTCTGATGCTGTGGAATGACTGGGGTCTATATTAAAAGCTCAAAGGTATACTTACCCAGATACATAAACGCCGACACATCTTCATCAAACCGCAAAAACCTTGATCATCCTGAACTGCGAAATCCGAAACGTCGAATCGTCATGCTTGGCCCTTCTGCGGTATAGCTCCATAAGGTAAGTATGCAATAGTTACAGACCTTAGCATTAGGGTGCAGGTTAAAGTAAGTGCATAGATGGTAATATATGTGTGATTTAGTGTAGGGTTAGAAGTAGGGTTTTGTTAAGTGTATGTGTGTGGACCATTTAGTTTGTTTGGGTATAGCTTCTTAAGGTAAGTGTGCGATAGTTACAGACCTTAGGGTTAGGGTGCGGGTTAAGTAAGTGCATACATGGTGGTATATGCAAGATTTAGTGTAGGGTTAGAAGTAGGGTTTTGGTTAGGGTATGTACGTGGTTTATTTAGTTTGCTTGGGTAGGTAGTATGCAGCGGGCGGTGGGGTGGGACAACTATGATGGTTCGAGTTTTTGAATTTTGCGGTTTAGGACATTCGGTGTATTCGTGGTTGAAGGAATATGTGTTGGTGTTTTAGTATTCGGTGACTAGGACTTTCATGCTTTTAATATAGACCCGAATGAATGGTTATGGTATAGGAATTATGGTCAGGTGGTATGGGAAAGAAAATAATTCTACAAAGTTACAGTGGGCCACACAGAAGCTCATTATGGTAACTACCGACAGTATCTAGCAGGTCATTCCCACACTTAGGAAGAGCTTATATCTTTAAAGGCCTAATCCAGCATGAACTGGATTTATAACAGGTGAGACAAACAGCTCTAGGCCTCAATGGGGCAAAAAGTATATTCTTTTGCAACAATTGTCTAGAGACTGCGACTGTTTGGTGACAATATGTTGTGCTGTCTGGGATATACACTGCACTAACTAGATTATATGTAACTAGGCTTATGGCCTTGAAAATTCAAAGTGAAATACTCACGCTGTTTACCTGAGGATTTGTGAAAGACTCCTACCTTCCTGGGTATCAAAAGGAAACAGTCAGGGTGTTTCCAGGAAACAGAAGAACATCCTTGTTCAAAGCCTCCATATGTGGTATGATGAAGTGTCCAAACTCTTCCTTTCTCAGATACAGTCAGACATTCCTGTGGAAAAAGGACTTGTGCAGGTCCTATGTTCAGGCTACACAGGACCTCATGAGCCTTAACGTCTCTACAAAGAATAGGTTATCCAAGGGTGAGTTGCAGGAGGGGTGAATCACTATACTCATCGACCTCATGGCCTCCATGTCTTCACCGACGCCTGAGTGAGAGGGAGTACCCTACGCCAATTAACTCTCAGGTCCATTTCTTGGGATCATACTTATTAGCCTTAAGCTTTTACTGATCAACAGGAGCATGACAGTATCTATAACCCAGAATGCACCCCTTCCAGATAAAAGCCCATTATGCTGCTCCACTTGTCTCTCACTGCCTTCACAAAAAGAGCAATGGTGTGGGCTCTAAACCTCATTTAGAGAAGACAAGTTCAACGACTGTGATACCTAGAACCCATTTACCAAACCTAGCTCCAGAAGGGCTAGGTCCTGCCCTACCCTCTAAAATTCGGTGTTTATGTCAGTGCTCTGGATAATGGATGGGGCTACAAATGGGACCCTTCTCAACAACTCTAACAAAGAATTTGTGGATATATATCTAAATATCACACATGGGAACTTTCAATTTACTGATACATAAGGGACAAGAACAAAACTGTGCAAGTAGCAAGGAAGAATTGGAGCTCCACTGAAAGATGATCAAGGATAACAAAAACTGTAAGTGAAAATAGAGGGGAGTATACATTGACTTCAGGGCTGCAGTATATCAGAATATTCCCCCTATTCCAGGAGTACAGTAATTTCAGAATTAGTATATAAAAATGGGAGAAGCTATAGGTGTGAAGCAGCCTAGAAAATCAAGAAGTTTAACAAGGAGTTTTAAATTCAATGTTCTTGTATAGTTGAATCAGCTGAACTGCACTTTACCAATGTATTGCATCCCTCCCTTCCAAAAAGAGCAAATAAAGTGGCAAAGTCATGGACTAAACGCAATTATGTTGTTGGCAAAGACATCAGCTCATGCAATAGCAGAGAGAATGTTTGTCCTGAATACAGGATGATTTGAGAAACATTTGAGAAAAGTGCTAAATTATGTTTGACAGGCAGGATGAATGCAAATGTAGGACCTTATCAAGGAGGGTCCTCCATGTTACATGTAACATATAGAATTATGATCTGTCATAACCAGATTCTTTTATGTGTTTGAGAAACTGTTCACCTTGAATGCAAAATTTGAGAAGTAAATTTCTTGCCATCCATAAACTGTCAAGAATCTAAATGGCAATGCTCAGATCTGCTCTGAGCTAAAACAGAATGGCATTAAATATACTGATCCCAAGGATATTGCCAATATCCTGGCAGATCGATTCAGTGCCAACTTCACCCCCCTCTCACTCCCTAAATGGCCCATCTCAATACCGGAAGATTGCCAAATTCCGGTAATAACGGACACACAGGTAAAAAACGCACTCTCCAAAGCTCAGAATACAGCATCCATGGGACCAGATGACATCCCGGGCTGTGTACTACATGAACTACAATATGAACTGGCACCTCACCTAAGTGTCATGTTTAATCATAGCATCACCTCAGGTTTCGTGCCCACTGAGTGGCGCAGAGCTACAGTTATCCCACTCCACAAGGGGGGATCCACCTTGGATCCCGGAAACTACCATCCCATCAGCCTGACAAGCCTTATCTGCAAGGCCATGGAGCATATTATCATGGAACTTATAAACAAAGACATTGGCAACCTTCAAACACTGGACCCCACCCAGTTTGGGTTCGTGAAGGGCCGATCTTGTCCCCTGAACCTGATTGACTTCTTCGAATCAGTCTCCAGAGCCATGGACAAGGGTAAGGTGGTCCACACAGCCTATCTAGACCTTGCCAAGGCCTTTGACACCACCCCCCACTCTGGAATCATACATAAACTTACTAAGCTGTGCATTAATCCCTACGTCACCCAATGGGTTGCTAACTGGCTTACTGATAGAACCCACACTGTAAAAGTAGCTGGCTCCAAATCCAGCTCCAGACAAGTGACAAGTGGAGTACCTCAGGGTTCAGTCCTGGGACCGCTCTTGTTTGGCATCTACTTCTCTGAAGTACAGGCCAACACTAAGGGACTCTGGCTAACAAAGTTCGCAGATGACTGCAAACTGGGAGCCATTAATGAATCCCCAAATGATGTGGATAACTCTACAAAAGGGCCTTACAGAAACAGATGCTTGGTGCCAGAGCCATGGGCTCAAGTTCAATGCCAAGAAATGTATAGTTATCCCCTTTGGGAGAAAACATGTATCCGTGAATTACCATATAGGTGGCAGTACACTAAACACAAAGTGTGACAAGACACTTACGGACACAGGTGGACTGTGGTCTCACCTTCGATAACCACATCGCCACAACAGTCAGGAAATCCTTCTATGTGGCACACCTCATCACTAAGGGCTTTTCATCCATAAAAAAGGAGGTCATTGTCCCACTGTACTCATCCCTCATTAGACCCATTATAGAATACAACGCCCCATTTGGTATGCACCTCTCAAGACATCTGCAACAACTGGAAAGGCCGCAGAAATACTTCACTAAAAGAATCACAGACCTAAAGCAGATGCCCTACACTGACCGCATTAAAAAACTCCAGCTATACTCTGTCGCATATCATCTACTCAGAGGCGATCTCTGCTTAACATACAAGGCCATGTCAAACCCAGAGCTGTTGGACATGCTACACTTAAAGAAATCCCAATCCCTTAGAGCCACACGCTCCAGGGATCTAAACCTTGTCATCACAATAAACAAAACATGCTGGAGGGATAGGTTCCTGACCCAGAGACTCCCCAGACTCTGGAATAGACTGTCCATACATGTCAAGCAAAGTGCCTCTTTGGCCCTCTTCAAAAGGAACCTTGACGATTGGATGGGAGAAAGGAAATTCACCCCGAGGATCACGTCAGTCACCCTGTTAGACAGGGGTCCAGGGAAGTAAATAGTGTGGGAAGAAATAGCCAGGGAATTGTTAAGGCTAGGCTTGTATAGGCCCCTAGGGCTAATAGCCTAGTACCAACCTATGATCAGGTCATTTGTAATACAGGGGGAGTTTTAGCTGCACTATTATAGTAGCAGTTAATATGTAGGAATACAACGCGTCTCAAAGCTGCAGAACACTTAATGTTGCTATACAAATTGTGGCCAGAAGCAAAACACACCTCTTAACAACTGACTGCTTTAAAAGCTCTTTGACACTTTGTTCAGTCACACCTTTGTTTGTGGGGCAGCACAAGGTGAGTTATAGCTTTCATAGCTGTCCTTAAGATTCCATTATGGTTCCTTGATGTTTGTGCAGCAGTGCTTAGGATTCTGCCATAATAAAGCTATTTTATTCCTCAGTTTCAGGGCATAATCATCATGCTCCATGTATGGCAAATAAAGTATCAGATTTACTAGGTTGATTGTTGCTACCAATCACAGCTTTGCATATTTTTAAGAACAATATAAGGATGTTCAAACATCAGTACTAATGCATGATACGATGTAACACATTAGCTACAAATGCAAACACATCTCCCTGGAAAACCACCATTATATACACAAAAGTGGTTCGGCCATGGACCTTGGTAATTCCAGACCTATTCGTTTCACTTGTCGCATCTGTAAAGCATAGAACATATCTCAGACCTTGATAATATGTACATTAAAAATATCTTAACCATTGAGCCTCGTCAATTCAGCTTTTTCAAAGGCAATTTCTGTCTCCTAAACCTTGTTAGTTTCTTTGAAAAAGTTACTGTAGCAGTAGACCACAGTTATGCAGTACATGCATAATACACATATGGCCCTGGCCAAGGTCTCTGCCATATTCTCAATGCAGGTAGTACTTTATAAGACTTGCAAATATGAATAAATATCAATGTGTTTTGAGGTGGATAGATAACTGGTTATTTGACAGAACACATTTGGTTAGTCACAGGTGTCACTTCCATAAGCAGAAAAAAAATGACCAGTTGTATACCACAGGGGTCAGTGCTGGCCCCTTTCACACCCAGCATCTATTCCTCAGACTTTCAAGCCAACTTTGTAGATGACTGAAAATTGGGTTTTATTTGCGCCTCCAGTGACCCACAATTGTTCCAAAATGGGTTAGACTATGGTAACAATGGATGCAAGGACAAGAATCTCAAGCTAAATAAGAATAAATATAATAGAGCTTAATTTGGTAAGCACATTTCTACTTCATATCATATAAGCAACACTCCCTCCAATCAGACACTCTCATGAAGGATCTAGGTAGCCCTGTTGATACATTCCTTTTCTTTTGACCATCATTTCTACACAGTAGCTCAAATACTCTTCTATCAGGCTCAACTAAATTTCCAAAGGCATCTACTCTACATCCAAATAATTCTTAATTCCACTGTACTCATCTCTTATCAAACCCATTACTGAACATAATGCCCCTTTTGGCATGTATTTGCCAAAAATGATCACTTTCCTTAAAATAAATTAGATTCCTAAAAGATCAATGGCCACAACATCATCATTCACTAGGACAGACTGTCACAGCCTTCTTCCTGTACTCACTCTCTTCGAGATTGCTCGGTTATCAGGACAAACTGGCATTCCTTCTCCTGTACTTGGTATCTTACAGACTTGTCCATGGTTATCTGTGTCTAGCTTTTCAAGCCATTAAAGACATAACAGTCCTTGACCTCCTACTTCTTCACAGAACAAATGCTTCCCCAAATTGGCAGTTAAAGACCTTAAACTTCAGAAAACAAGACATGCTGACATAATAAATCCATATCCAAATATATCCCCCATTTGTGGAACAAATTCCTCCTACATGTCAAGCACAGTGGCATCCTTGCCACCTGCAAGGAAAACACATATAACTGGATAAGCAGCTACAACTTCTATCTATGTCTATCATATGTTGCCCTCCTCAAGACTAGACGGAACTTATGAATATGGTTAGTACCTACTTATGAACCTATAAAGACCATGGGTATCAGCAGACAGGCCAAAGAACACAGAGATAAACAGAAAGTGAGAGCCTCCCCAAACTAAAAACTTGATAAATGGTCTGTGCATGTTATGAATGTACAGTTGTGTAAGTTGCACTTATTCATAACAATAGGTGTTTGAATTCTTTACTGCTTCAGTAGCCTTTAGGTTATAAGGGTTGTGTTTTGCCCAAGATACAACTGGCCAGTTTCCAAAAGCTTGGTCTCCCTCCTCCAGTTCCAGTCAAACTGCTGATTAGTTAGCCTATGGAGGGAAAATCTGCAGTCAAAATGGACAATCTTCAGGACTTTCTTGCTTAAAAGATTAGTAGTAGTGTACTATCCTTAATTAAACAAACAAAAAAAAAATCAAAGGATCATAGGAGGTTACTAGGCTATTGGTCCTAAGGCCTCTACAAGCTTAGCCATGTTATACCCTTGTTCCCTTATGAACCAAGATATATAGTCTATGTTACTGTGCAAATCCATGATCAGCATCGGCTGTCCCTGTTTAAGAGGGACATAGGTGAAACCTCCAGTGTAAATTTATGGTTTCCGATCCAATTGTCCAGGTTATGCTTAAATAGGGTCATTGAGGAGCTCTGTTTTACATGAATTGGGAGTTTGTTCCAGAGAAGTGGCAACATCTGGGAGACACATCTCTCTCCAGCATGTCCTGTTAATATCACAAGCTAAGTTAAAATCCCTAGAGTGAGTGAATATTTTTCCATCGGCACATGTGCAGCAGCTTCATCAATATCTGGAGCATTTCTCCCTGGGCCTCTGCTGAAAATGGGCTCTGTACCAGTCACACTTTCCTGATAAACAAATGTAAAATAAATCAATCAATCAAGGCAGGGGCTGAGACTGCTCTGTAGGCCAGGCACAACTTGCCTCTAAGCAGTCTATATGATATTGAGTAAAGTGATAGGGTTTTCAGTCCTGCCCATGTAGGTCATGTGTTGCAGATTCTGGATTTTTGGGTCTATGACAACAGATCAAACAGCGAAAATATTGAACAGCTGTAACATGGAAAATGCTGTTCATAGAAATTCGTTTTCTGAGATTACGGTACAGTGAAAATTGGGAAATTTGCCCTTTCCTCACTGTAGTGTGATCTCGGAGTTGGTATATATATTTAGCGGGGGGAGGGTGTGGGGTGCAGCCCTCCACAAAATGGATTTCTAGACATGACATTTTTGGTGTTACAGCCGATCGATATTTTTGCTATTAGATCCGTTGTCACAGACCCAAATTTTCCTGGTGAGAAAACTCTGAGGGCTCTCCAGTTGCTGCAGATGTCTGATGAGATACATACAGAAGGGAGCACTGCAGTCTATTATTGGTCTGATGAGAGCTGAGTACAGGGGAGTTATAACCTCCTTAGCTTTGGATGCTATACTCTTGCTTGTGAGGTGTGCAATGTAGAAGGCCTTCCTTACTACTGCGGATACATGATGATCAAAATTAAGCTATCAACTTGCGTCCCTAAATCTCTCACCAGTGGGTTTGAACTTGGGGGGATATTATTAATGTTGTAATAAGCAGGGGGTTCTCGCCTTTGCCAAAGAGAATGATAATGCATTTTTTTGCATTTAGTTTAAGTCTGTGGCTTTGACACCAAGCATTTGTCGGTGTAAGCCCATTTTTTAGTATGTCGACATCTTTGCGGGATTCGATGATTGCACCCAGTTTGCAATCATCAGCAAACCTGGTAAGTCATAGGCCATCTATTTTTGCCTAGACTTCTGAAAAATAGATACTAATCAGTAGAGGGCCTAGCACAGATCCCTATGGAACACCACTGGTAACAGGTCTGCTAGTAGAGTTGGCACCCCCAATTTTGACTGTCTGTGCTCTGTTTGTGAACCAGCTGGCAACCCATCTAGTGAAGCAAGGGTTAATCCCCAGCTGGGTGAGTTTCTCACTGATGTCAAGGTAAGGGATTGTGTTAAAGGCCTTGGCTAGGTCGAGACAGACAGTGTGAACTGTTTTGCTTTCATCCAGGACATTGGTGAGATTCTCAAAGAAGTCCATCAGGTTTAGAAGGCAAGATCTGCCCTTAAGGAAGCCAAACTGGGTCGGGTAAAGAGTTTAAAGGTGACCTATATCCTTGTTGATAGGATCCATGATGATTCTCTCCATGGCCTTGCAGATAAGACTGGTTAGGCTTATAGGTCTACAGTTCCTGGGGTCGGTTGAGGGACCCCCTCTGCACAAGGGGATTACAGTTGCTGTTTTCCACTCAGCTGGGACAAAGCCAGTGCTTAGACTGAGACTGAAGAGAGTGCTCAGCAGTTTTGCTAACAACTGTTTTAGACTATTTAATAGGCAGCCTGGGATGTTGACCGGTCCCACAGAGGCTGTGTTTTTGGCCTTGAGGAGCGCGGCTATGACATGCTCTCTGGAGATACTAGGCAGAAAACTGGTGATAGGTATGTTATGGGGTATGACTGATGGGGACGGGTACGTTTTCACCAAACCTGTATAAGCGGTACCGCCCACAGCTAGTTCGGCATAAAGCTGGGCCTTCCTTCCCTTTTAGATTTTGGATGTAGCTCAAGAATACTTTGTGATTTACCTTAGCTAAGAATGCTAATTTAGTTTCATAATTAGCTTTAGAGGACTTTACAAGATGTCTAATCTACTTGTTTATGCTTTTGGAGGCAGTGCTTCCTTTACTGGGACTGTTCCTTCTTATTTTTGACAGCAGTTTCTTTCTCTTATTGTATAACTTACTTATGCTGGATGTCCACCAGGGTGGCTTATTTTTTCGTGAGTCTCTTGATATGATCCATTCTGGTACGACTGAGTCATACATTTATATAGGTGTTTATACGGGACATTTGTGTACACTTCAGTATAGGGGTCACTGCTGTCAGTGTTGGCAGGGGGTTTGAAACTACTGATGCCATAACTCAGTAGGCTACAGTTTGCTTTGGAGAACTTTTTTAAACTTTTTGCTCCTGAGGGTGGGTCATGTATGGTCATGTATGATCATTACTTCGAACGAGGCTGACTTATCATTGGACTTTACCAGGGAAGGCCCCACACATGGGGTTGTGCAGCGATCCCCCATGCTGATGAGCACTATATCAAGGATGTTAGAGCCCCTTGTGGGGGTGCTGGCCATCTGCTCCAGCGCATGTGTTAAAGTCCAGGAACCTTTGGGTGAGCACATTTGTGTTCATATATGTTACCCAATGGATGCAAGGATAGTTAAGGACTAGGTAGGCTGTGTGATTTTCATGGTTCATGGTGGAGGATCTACAGCTAACAATGACGTGGGTGGGGGCTTTCCTACAGATAGCTGGACTTGGAGTAACTCTAGAGAGTCATACTGTTTAGCCAGTCTAGAGGTGTATATGCCTTTAATGAAGATGGATACTGCTCATCCCTTGCATTTTCCATGTTCGTTGTGTGGTCTGAATGTATGTAAGGTATTGTAGCCCTGCATGGCCGGGCAACTCTCGGAGGCCTTGAACCAATGTCTCTGTGACTGTGCAGGCATCAGCACTGCCCAGGGTGAGGAGTGCTTCAACTGTGTGCAGTTTCTGATTTAGACTCCTAGCATTAAGCAGCATAACCCTGAGTTTGTTCCTGGGGGATATTTTTATGTTGGTAATTTTGTTCTTATGACATTGCCTAAAAAGGCATTATGGGGGAGGAAAGTACCTTTGCCAGCAACCTAAAGCCTAGAGGTGACAGGTGAAGCAGCGTGGCCTGTTGACCATATCATCCCAGGCTGTCGGATACTGGATACCCCTGGATTGACACCAGAAGCTAAACAATTTGTTGAAGTTAAACTATTACCGAACTATTTCTTAATAAAATCTAAATACATTAAAGGGGGGGGTGGAGAGAGGGCGCAGCTACTGCAGCAATGAGAAATTCGAATATCTACTGTTATGAGTTAAGTGCAACTTACACACCTGTACTATTATGTTCATTAATCCCACTGCTGCAGTAGCCCTTAGGATATATGGGTTGACTACTAAAGCCTATCTAACCTGAAAAGTGGAAGGATATGGATCCAGGATTTCCTGCAGAATGGTCCTAGAAAGCCAGTCCAGGATCTAGAAAAGGAATCCAGTTATAAATGCCTTGTAAAGGTATGTACAAAAGGACCATGCAGCTGCCTACAGAGTACTTCTAGAATGGTACATTTCACTGATATCACCTAGGTTATAGACGAGGCACTAACTAGACAAGTTCTTCTACGTGTTAAACTAACATTTTGTAATAGCAGGATTTACTGCCTACTTTAGTACCCCCTGCATGTCCTCTGAAAAGGGGTGACTAAAAGGTATCAGAATTAAATCATCCAGACAGATAACTGAAGACGTGTTAGAGTAGGGTTTATCCAACACCTCCTATCTTGTATGAGTGGATCCAAATTGTGAGGAAGCTTGTGGTAATTGTCTTGCCCGAATTCCATAAAAAAGGAGAACCAATGTTGCCTAGATCAAAACAGGGTCACCACAAACATTTAGATATCCCTGAATCTTCAGAATTACCATGGATATCAGTGGAACAGGTGGAAATGTAAAAATAAATATTCACATTCAAGAGAATGAAAATGCATCTGTTGTCTGTTTTGAAAAGAGGCAAACAGATCTCTCAGAGGTGCTTCCCACAAATGGATCAATTCCTGAAGACCACCTTGTTCAATTTCCATTTGTGACAGTATGTCTTGGACCTGCTCAGCTTGTCTGCCACTATGTTTTTTTTCTGATAAAAGTAAGGTGCTTGGAGGGGATAATAAATGCTGAAGAGCTAACTCCCAAGTGATCATAGTGAGCCTGCACAGAGGTTAAAACCTTGTTCCACTTACTAGTAAATGTACCACATCACCGTGGTGCTGTCTGCAATCATCTGTAAAGGACAAGGGGACCACAGATAATGAAGTGATGTAAAGATATTGAACATAGCAGGTATCCATTTTACATTTATAAGCTTTGGTCTGTCTGAAGAATCCTACAATCCTTGTACATTAATTCCCAGAGAAACTGTCCAAAAGCTATAGCTGAGGAGTCTGTAGTTACAGATTAAGTTTTAGATTGAGGACAAAAAAGAAGCTTGAATTTGGCTGGCTATGTAGTCTCCACCTGTGCAGTTTCTTGTACATAAAGTCCAAGACTGGTACCTAAAAATCCAGAGGATGGAGACGCTGGGTCCATGAGACTTTTAGATACCACAGAATCTATCTCATGAGATGAGCCCCACAAATCCTGAGCAACTTAATGGTCAAAGTCTGAGACTGAGTTGAGAACCTCAGGAAGGTTTTTAGATAATCACCCCCTTTCTCTAGCAAGTCTATAAACCATTCTAGAAAAAATAATCCTGTATGACAGCGTCAAGGATGATTTCTGAAGGTTTATCTGGAATCCCAGATTGGTCAAAAGAGATAAACCCATGCTAAGGACTTGCCGTTTAGAAGAGCATGCATGGAAAAGCAACTTGTCCAAAAAAAAAAAAGGAAAAAAAATTACCTTTGGAGCAGAAAATAATCCAAAGGGCAATGCAGAGAACTAAAAGTGTGATCCAGAGACAGTAAATCTGAGAAATTTCAAAAAGCCTTAAGCTATGGGAATGTGACAGTATGCATCTTTTGGGTAAATTGCCAGTGTAAAGCTTTCCTGGGAATAAAAGCCAAGTCTCTGAAAGGTTAGCATCTAGAAGTTTTAGAACTTCCTCACACACACACACACACACAGATAGACAGATGTTTACTCAGGAAACAGATATCTACAACTGGTCTCCAAGAAGACTCTTTCTCTGGGACCAGAAACGTATAGGAATAGAATCCTTTGTCCCTTTCATTAAATGGCACTGGTGTTATGACACCTAGGGTGAAAAACTACTGAAAAACTGGAGGAAAAAATTCTGTTTGTGTTGGAGGGTACAGAGGACCCCCCACCAGGAGGAGATTTTTTTATCCAGTGCCTCCTGCACCACCATTAACATCCACTGTCAAAAACTGCTGCTAAAGGGGAATGTTAATGCCAGTTGTTAGGACAGATTTTGAGAGATAAGGTCAGGAGGGAAAAGGCATAAGAATGCTGATATAGTCATTTAGGAGTTGTAGACTGATGCTTATTTTGAAAGGATCCTTGCTTTTTATACTTCTCCTCTTGGCATCTCTTCTTGTTTCTCTATATGGCCTGAGAAGACAGGGATTACATTCTTTGTTTCTTATGTTTGAAAGAGGAGGATCTGGGAGATTTGAAGGGGGGTGAAACTTCCTTAAATAATTTATCCAGAGAATCAAGAAAATACCCTTATCTAATGAAGAATACAAAATGTCAGATTTCACCTCCTCAAGAAACATGCACATCTCTTAAAAGCATGTTAATATATACTTGAGACAAGCTGTACACAAGTGAATAGATATAGGCATCACCTTCAGGTGGAAGTATCTGGTAGATCTCTCAAACTGTTTGCGCAAAAAAAAGAAATCTCCACTTACAGATTAGAGAGTTAAGAATTAATTAAGTTATGAGTGAATTTACATATCCCCACGATACAAAAACTGAGCTAGGCTAGACAGAATTTACATTTCACAGGAACATGTGCATTTAATTGAAGGTCTTGATATGCACCCAATAACTACTTCAGATCATGCGCCAGTAACAACTAAAATAAAAATAAAGGGTAATGAAATAAAAATGAGACACTGGTGCTTTCCCATCTATCAACTGAAAAGAGAGGAATTTAAGGAATGGGTGGTGGAAATTATTCAGGAGCTATTAAGAGAAGATAGAAACGCCTTCTCTAAATATAATTAGGGAGTGGGATGAAATTACAATGGATTTTAAAAATAGGGTGGAAACAAAAGAAAGGGAAATGTAGTTAAGAATAAAACAAAATCCATGTCAGCAGAACCAGCAGCAAAAAATCCAATGTTAAGTGTTTTATTAACATCCACTTTTCGTTCAAAAAGACTGAACTTCTTCAGACAGACATCAAAAGGTAGCAAATGTAAAAAAAACTCCTTAAATACACAATTAACAACACATGATACATTTGAATGGATCAACCAACTGGTTAAAACTCACTGACATCAATGTGTGGGGAAAAAGCTGATCTCAAAACTTCTTACTACTGCATACAAAAGTCAAATCTATGAAAAATGTGTTTTAAAAACAAAACAAAATGGAAGTATATATAAACATAAAATGTTTAAAATGTTTGAAACCAAAAAACATAGTATATAAAACCTTTTTAATGACAAAAGGTAAAAAGTAAAAAATAATAAATGAAAAATAGTAATAATAAAATTACCTCTGCATACTTCTAAGTTTCAAAATGCAAGCTAAACTTACTCTGTCATTGAGACCTGGAAGTCTATATGAACAGAGTTTCAGCTGCCAAATCACTTCTAGGCGCTCTAATAATAGTTGGAAAGGACCCCCCCTGATGTCAAAGGAAACCTGTCCTAAACACCCTAAAAGTAAAACTGTGCTGAGGGTGGTCATTAACATGTTTCGCCAAAGCATTTTCACACTTGTTTTTCCTAATACAGTATAAATGCTCATAGATTCTTTCATTAAAACCTCTGTCAGTCTTGCCCACATAAAACGCTGGGCAAGATTGGCAGCAAGCCAAATAAACAACCGATCGAGATTTACAGTTGAATCTACCAACAGTGGAGAAAGAAGACCCAGCAATTTTAAAGCTCGAACCACTGGCAATATGCCTACACATGTTACAACTCTCACATTTGAAAGTGCCCTCTATTCTAACACAAGTGTCCTTTTTTTGTTTCTAATATCCATTTGAGGTGGTCACCCCTCCTATATAAGGCAAAGTACCAAACCTGGCTTGTAAGACATCATCACACAAGAAAATACTCCAGTTCTTGACAACCACCTCCTTAATTAGGTGAATCTCAGCACTGTAGTTGGTGATGAAAGAGATAGAAGTGTCAACTTTCTTGCTGTCTAAAAAGACTTCAGGCATAACTGGAGATAGATGTTCTAGTGAACAACTTGTGAACGAACTGCTTTGTAAAATAGGTTTATAAACACTCCCATACCTTTTAGCCTGGACCTCAGTAACCAGGTCATGAATAAACTTGTCTGGGTAACCTCTGTGTAGAAACAATCCCTTAATAAACTCACATTCTTCTAAAAAGGATTCATCGTCAGTTACCATTCGAGCAGCGTGCACAAGTTGCCCCTTGACTACCCCTCTTTTCTGGTGCCCAGGATGGGCACTGGTGAAGTGTAACATGGTGTTAGAGTAGGAACTCTTCCGAAATATTTTAGCCTTAAAGCTACCAGCAGAAATGTCTTTATATAAGTCTACATCCAGATAAGAAATTCTAGAATCAGACTCTACAAATGTGAAGTTTAAAAAAGACGTGCTGGAGTTGAGATAGTCCATGAAGGTTCTCACATCATTAATTGAACCTTCCGTCTGTATAAAGATGTCATCCAAAAATCTGGTGTAAAAATCGATTTTGAACTGACCGTTGTAATTGCCAAGCACATATCTGTGTTCCCATTCAGCCATAACAATGTTGGCAAAACTGGCCCCTACTGGTGAGCCCATGGCTACACCAGTCTTCTGTAAATATATCTCTCCCCCAAATGTTACAAAGTTGTACCTCAAAATGACATCTAACAGTTCCTGCACCAATCTGATTTCTACACTGCTAGCATTGTGATGCAATAAACGGTCAGTGACCCAGTCTATCCCTGTGGCATGAGGAATAGACGTATAGAGGTCTTTTACGTCTATTGTCAAAAATCTATGACCTCTCTTGAATTCTAAAGCACCTATGGCTTTCAAAAAAGCCCAAGAATCTTTACAAATGTGTGTTTCCTTTTCAACATATTTTTTCAATATGTTGTCCACATACTTGGCTATCGAGTAAGTGATTGAACCCCTAGCGTTAACCAATAGCCTCATGGGGGGGTTGTACACATCTTTATGGATCTTGGGCAATCTGAAAACTGTTGGAATCTTAGGAAACGAAACAGCCAAATATTTCAACACATCTTGTTCTATAACATTTTCTAAAAACAAATCATTCAAGAAAACATGGATGCACCTATATGCTGCATTCAATTCATTAATGCTAGATAGTGTATAAGCATCCTGCAATAACATGTGGATGAGGCAGTTTTCATAATGACAAGTGTCCATTAGTACTAAACCACCCCCCTTGTCCGGTTTAAGGATCCTGACAGTAAAACTTTTTAAAGTGTCCAACAATCTACTTTGTCATCAGTCAAGTTTTTGTTCGAAAGTGTCCTAGAACAGTTGACCAAGTTTCTAATTTCAATTTCACACAAATGTTCAAATAAAAAAAGTAAAGGGTGGATAGGGGGGTTGAATGTACTTGGGACTCTCAAAGTTTTTTTGTCTAAAGCAGTATTACCAAAAATTAACAATAAATTCAACCTGCGTATAAACAACTTCAAATCAAGTAGTGTGTATGCTAGGTTAAAATGTCTCCATGGAACAAAAGTAAGACGTTTTGAAAATAAATCAAACATCTCCATAGTGATTGTAAAACTCGAATAGTTATAAACAAAAAAGTCTGCAAAACTATTACTGATAATATCAGGATTTGTCCTTCTTGTTACTTCTGAAAAGGCTTCTTGCTGTTGTTCCTGTAATGGCTCCTCGTGTTGTAAAACCTCTGGTGGTTCTGTCCCCGGTTCGAGGAAAAAGACAGTGTAGGACAAGAAATCTCCTCATTCCTACCACCACCAGTTACAAAATTTTCTGTAGGAACAACATCCTCCACACCCTGTCCAGTGGCCGGCCTACTGGCACTAGCTGTCTGCCTCATAACCCCATTAGTTAGGTTAATAGGAGCACTTAGGCTGTCGCCAACACTCTGAGAATGGGGGGGGGGGGTATGCAGTTAGTTTGTTATATGCATCTATGTCTCTTTTCAGTTTTTTCATTTTCATCTCCATGTTACGAGATATCTGTTGGTCTATAGTCGAGAAAATTCGTTTATACTCATAATTATACCTGTTGAAATCTACATGTGACTTGATATTAGTGTCCAAAATTTCAATTTCAGCACTCAACTGATCTATAAATTTCTGATAAATTTTCGCCATTAAGTCCATTAACTCATGTCCATGTCTATCAAACAAACTGATCAGCTCACTGTGGAACTCTGAACCAGCTATCAGTCCAGTGGGGTACTGCCAAGAGCGCAAGCCCTTTGGCACAACCCCCACTTTTTTACATTCATTAAAATAGGAAATCTCTAACTGAAGCTTCTTTACCTTTAAAGATCTGTGGTCCAAGGTCTTCAAAAAGTCCACTAAAGGAGCTTCTGATGTCCCTGTGTCACTGGACGCAAACCCGTTCCTGTTCTCAAAAACTGGGAGTTGCTCATTCAACCAAGATGTAACATTAAGTGGGTCTCCAGTTCGGCTCAGAGATGAACTGGTCCTGGAACGTTCACCAGTAGGTCTAGGATGTTCAGGAACCCTTGAAACAGTTGAGGTGGAACTTCCACTGCCCTCGCAGTCATTTGACCCATCACTGGTGTCAGCTGTCGCCACAGAAGCCGAACCAGCTCCAAGAACGTCTTCTGCCAAATTGTCAGCACTTCCCTTGACTGCTACTAGCCCATCCAAATGTTGAGAAAGCACATCCATCCTTTCATTAAGCTTTTTGACCATATTAGTGAAAGAAATCAGTGCAGAATTGTCCAAACAAGCACCTTATTCCAATTCCATAATTGCTA
Source organism: Protopterus annectens (assembly GCF_019279795.1). Taxonomy (NCBI): domain Eukaryota; kingdom Metazoa; phylum Chordata; order Ceratodontiformes; family Protopteridae; genus Protopterus; species Protopterus annectens. The sequence continues at coordinate 481,548,381 of NC_056741.1, read as the reverse complement.
CCGGTTAAAACTGCTGGTAGTGGATGCAAAACAAACAAACTGAAGCAACAGAAAAATTGAAACAAACTGAAATAAATAAAACAAAATCCATGTCAGCAGAACCAGCAGCAAAAAATCCAATGTTAAGTGTTTTATTAACATCCATTTTTCATTCAAGAAGACTGAACTTCTTCAGACAGACATCAAAAGGTAGCAAATGTAAAAAAACTCCTTAAATACACAATTAACAACACATGATACATTTGAATGGACCAACCAACTGGTTAAAACTCACTGACATCAATGTGTGGGAAAAAGCTGATCTCAAAACTTCTTAAAGTACTACTGCATACAAAAGTCGAATCTATGAAAAATGTGTTTTAAAAACAAAACAAAATGGAAGTATATATAAACATAAAATGTTTAAAATGTTTGAAACCAAAAAACATAGTATATAAAACCTTTTTAATGACAAAAGGTAAAAAGTACAAAATAATAAATGAAAAATAGTAATAATAAAATTACCCCTGCATACTTCTAAGTTTCAAAATGCAATCTAAACTTACTCTGTCATTGAGACCTGGAAGTCTATATCAACAGAGTTTCAGCTGCCAAATCACTTCTAGGCACTCTAATAATAGTTGTAAAGGACCCCCCCCCCCCGGTGTCAAAGGAAACCTGTCCTAACACCCTAAAAGTAAAACTGTGCTGAGGGTGGTCATTAACATGTTTTGCCAAAGCATTTTCACACTTGTTTTTCCTAATACAGTATAAATGCTCATAGATTCTTTCATTAAAACCTCTGTCAGTCTTGCCCACATAAAACGCTGGGCAAGATTGGCAGCAAGCCAAATAAACAACCGATCGAGATTTACTGTTGAATCTACCAACAGTGGAGAAAGAAGAGCCAGCAATTTGCAATTTCTGCTGATGTGGATTTTGTTTTATTCTTAACTACATTTCCCTTTCTTTTGTTTCCACCCTATTTTTAAAATCCATTTTAATTTCATCCCACTCCCTAGTTATAATTAGAGAAGGCGTTTCTATCTTCTCTTAATAGCTCCTGAATAATTTCCACCACCCATTCCTTAAATTCCTCTCTTTTCAGTTGATAGATGGGAAAGCACCAGTGTCTCATTTTTATTTCATTACCCTTTATTTTTATTTTAGTTGTTACTGGCGCATGATCTGAAGTAGTTATTGGGTGCATATCAAGACCTTCAATTAAATGCACATGTTCCGGTGAAATGTAAATTCTGTCTAGCCTAGCCCAGTTTTTGTATCGTGGGGATATGTAAATTCACTCATAACTTAATTAATTCTTAACTCTCTAATCTGTAAGTGGAGATTTCTTTTTTTTGCGCAAACAGTATGAGAGATCTACCAGATACTTCCACCTGAAGGTGATGCCTATATCTATTCACTTGTGTACAGCTTGTCTCAAGTATATATTAACATGCTTTTAAGAGATGTGCATGTTTCTTGAGGAGGTGAAATCTGACCTTTTGCATTCTTCATTAGATAAGGGTATTTTCTTGACTCTCTGGATAAATTATTTAAGGAAGTTTCACCCCCCTTCAAATCTCCCAGATCCTCCTCTTTCAAACATAAGAAACAAAGAATGTAATCCCTGTCTTCTCAGGCCATATAGATTAAAGATTAGAAACAAGAAGAGATGCCAAGAGGAGAAGTATAAAAAGCAAGGATCCTTTCAAAATAAGCATCAGTCTACAACTCCTAAATGACTATATCAGCATTCTTATGCCTTTTCCCTCCTGACCTTATCTCTCAAAATCTGTCCTAACAACTGGCATTAACATTCCCCTTTAGCAGCAGTTTTTGACAGTGGATATTAATGGAGGTACAGGAGGCACTGGATAAAAAAAATCTCCTCCTGGTGGGGGGTCCTCTGTACACTCCAACACAAACAGAATTTTTTCCTCCAGTTTTTCAGTAGTTTTTCACCCTAGGTGTCATAACACCAGTGCCATTTAATCAAAGGGAAAAAGGATTCTATTCCTATATGTTTCTGGTCCCAAAGAAAGAGTCTTCTTGGAGACCAGTTGTAGATACCTGTTTCCTGAGTAAACATCTGTCTATCTATGTGTGTGTGTGTGTGTCTGTGTGTGAGGAAGTTCTAAAACTTCTAGATGCTAACCTTTCAGAGACTTGGCTTTTATTCCCAGGAAAGCTTTACACTGGCATTGTACCCAAAATATGCATACTATCACATTCCATAGCTTAAGGCTTTGGGAAATTTCTCAGATTTACTGTCTCTGGATCACACTTTTAGTTCTCTGCATTGCCCTTTGGATTATTTTCTGCTCCAAAGTTAATTTTTTTTCCTTTTTTTTTTTTTGGACAAGTTGCTTTTCCATGCATACTCTTCTAAACGGCAAGTCCTTAGCATGGGCTTATCTGTCAGGATCCTTAAACCGGACAAGGGGGGTGGTTTAGTACTAACGGACACTTGTCATTATGAAAACTGCCTCATCCACATGTTATTGCAGGATGCTTATACACTATCTAGCATTAATGAATTGAATGCAGCGTATAGGTGCATCCATGTTTTCTTGAATGATTTGTTTGTAGAAAATGTTATAGAAAAAGATGTGTTGAAATATTTGACTGTTTCGTTTCCTAAGATTCCAACAGTTTTCGGATTGCCCAAGATCCATAAAGATGTGTACAACCCCCCATGAGGCTATTGGTTAACGGCTAGGGGTTCAATCACTTACCCGATAGCCAAGTATGTGGACAACATATTGAAAAAATATGTTGAAAAGGAAACACACATTTGTAAAGATTCTTGGGCTTTATTGAAAGCCATTGGTGCTTTAGAATTCAAGAGAGGTCATAGATTTTTGATAACAGATGTAAAAGACCTCTATACGTCTATTCCTCATGCCACAAGGATAGACTGGGTCACTGACCGTTTATTGCATCACAGTGCTAGCAGTGTAGAAATCAGATTGGTGCAGGAACTGTTAGATGTCATTTTGAGGTACAACTTTGTAACATTTGGGGGAGAGATATATTTACAGAAGACTGGTGTAGCCATGGGCTCACCAGTAGTGGCCAGTTTTGCCAACATTGTTATTGCTGAATGGGAACACAGATATGTGCTTGGCAATTACAACGGTCAGTTCAAAATCGATTTTTACACCAGATTTTTGGATGACATCTTTATACTGACGGAAGGTTCAATTAATGATGTGAGAACCTTCATGGACTATCTCAACACCAGCACGTCTTTTTTGAACTTCACATTTGTAGAGTCTGATTCTAGAATTTCTTATCTGGATGTAGACTTATATAAAGACATTTCTGCTGGTAGCTTTAAGGCTAAAATATTTTGGAAGAGTTCCTACTCTAACACCATGTTACACTTCACCAGTGCCCATCCTGGGCACCAGAAAAGAGGGGTAGTCAAGGGGCAACTTGTGCGTGCTGCTCGAATGGTAACTGATGGTGAATCCTTTTTAGAAGGATGTGAGTTTATTAAGGGATTGTTTCCACACAGAGGTTACCCAGACAAGTTTATTCATGACCTGGTTACTGAGGTCCAGACTAAAAGGTATGGGGGTGTTTATAAACCTATTTTACAAAGCAGTTCGTTCACAAGTTGTTCACTAGAACATCTATCTCAAGTTATGCCTGAAATCTTTTTAGACAGCAAGAAAGTTGACACTTCTATCTCTTTCATCACCAACTACAGTGCTGAGATTCACCTAATTAAGGAGGTGGTTGTCAAGAACTGGAGTATTTTCTTGTGTGATGATGCCTTACAAGCCAGGTTTGGTACTTTGCCTAGGTTTATATATAGGAGGGGGTGACCACCTCAAACGGATATTAGAAACAAAAAAGGACACTCGTGTTAGAATAGAGGGCACTTTCAAATGTGAGAGTTGTAACATGTGTAGGCATATTGCCACTGGTTCGAGCTTTAAAATTGCTGGGTCTTCTTTCTCCACTGTTGGTAGATTCAGCTGTAAATCTCGATTGGTTGTTTATTTGGCTTGCTGCCAATCTTGCCCAGCGTTTTATGTGGGCAAGACTGACAGAGGTTTTAATGAAAGAATCTATGAGCATTTATACTGTATTAGGAAAAACAAGTGTGAAAATGCTTTGGCGAAACATGTTAAAGACCACCCTTCAGCACAGTTTTACTTTTAGGGTGTTAGGACAGGTTTCCTTTGACATCAGGGGGGGGTCCTTTCCAACTATTATTAGAGCGCCTAGAAGTGATTTGGCAGCTGAAACTCTGTTCATATAGACTTCCAGGTCTCAATGACAGAGTAAGTTTAGCTTGCATTTTGAAACTTAGAAGTATGCAGAGGTAATTTTATTATTACTATTTTTCATTTATTATTTTTTACTTTTTACCTTTTGTCATTAAAAAGGTTTTATATACTATGTTTTTTGGTTTCAAACATTTTAAACATTTTATGTTTATATATACTTCCATTTTATTTTGTTTTAAAAACATATTTTTCATAGATTCGACTTTTGTATGCAGTAGTAAGAAGTTTTGAGATCAGCTTTTTCCCACACATTGATGTCAGTGAGTTTTAACCAGTTGGTTGGTCCATTCAAATGTATCATGTGTTGTTAATTGTGTATTTAAGGAGTTTTTTTACATTTGCTACCTTTTGATGTCTGTCTGAAGAAGTTCAGTCTTTTTGAACGAAAAATAGAAGTTATGTTCTTACCATAACGTTCCATGTTAGTTATCTTCTTCTCGCCTTCTTTCTTGCTGGATGGGTTTGGAGCTGACCTCGGCTCCGACTCGGCCACTCTAAAAGCTCGAGAGTTGGTTCCACCGGCTCGAGGCTCCCCTTATATCCCACAATGCTAGGCGGTATTACCTCAGATCTCGTTTGTAAGCTAGGCCCAGCCAATAATAACTCCAGAATTACTGGAAAAGGGAAAACCCACCTCTATAAAAGGAAGGGAAGAAGGTGACCTGAAAACCTGATGAAGGAATATATGCACAGTATAGCATATACCTATATACAATAGAGGTAGTAGAAAGAGAGGTCACAATCAAACTCTTCTAGGTCTGTCCAGGCTAGGGGGAAGGAGGGTGGGACGCAAGAAAGAAGGCGAGAAGAAGACAACTAACATGGAACGTTATGGTAAGAACATAACTTCTATATGTTAAGTTGTCCATCTCGCCTTCATTCTTGCTGGATGGGACCGCGTCCCTAGCACCTTGTCCCGGGTGGCCTATCGGAACAGACTCTTGAGTACAGTGGAACCAAAATTAGCTCTATGTCTAGAAGCTAAATCCAACTTATAATGAGAAATGAAAGTGTGAGGAGTAGCCCATGTAGCTGCTGCACAAATGGTATCAATAGGCAGCCTGTCTTGGAAAGCTATAGAAGTAGCCAAAGCTCTAGTCGAATGGGCCTTTGGTTTGTTAGGCAACTTTCGGTGTCTAATTTCATACACAAAGGAAATCAGGGATGTTAGCCATCTGGAGAGTGCTACCTTAGAAACTGAAAGGCCCTTTCTGCCTTCTGCATAAGAGACAAACAACTGGTCAGTTTTTCTGATCTGTTTGGTCCTATCCAAATAATACCTTAATTGATGATGGACATCTAGCCAATGCAATTTTTGTTCAGACCTGTTAGAAAAGTTAGGAAAAAACACAGGGAGGTCAATGTTTTGATTTAGATTTGCCGCAGAGGCTACTTTAGGTAAAAAGGATGGATTGGTCCATAAGGATACCCTATCCTTATGAAACAATAGATACGGTGGTCGACTGCTGAGTGCATGAAGCTCTGAGACCCTTCTAGCTGAAGTAATGGCTACCAGAAATAGAGTCTTCCAGGATAGCAATTTCATTGAACAGGAAGCTGCAGGTTCAAAAGGGGGAAGATTTAAAGATGTGAGAACTAAATTAAGGTCCCAAGAGGGAGGAGGATTTCTTATAGGAGAAAAACTCCCTTCAAGAAAGCTTTGCAAAGCTTGTGAGACATGATGGCAGAATCTGAGATGCCCACATGAAAGTTAGATATAGCTGCCAATTGAACTTTAAGAGTAGAAGGAGAAGAACCTGCATGGAAAAGTTCAGCTAGAAAATCAAGGACTATTTGGATGGGAGCAGTGAAAGGATCTATGTCCCTTCCTTGAGTCCAATAGGCGAAACGTTTCCACTTACTAAGATAAATCCTCCGAGTGGAAGATTTATGGGAAGCTATCAAAATATCTCGAACAGAGTGAGATATTTGAGGAAGCCTGGCTAAGATTGGAACTGGAGGAACCAAGCAGTGAGGTTCAGAGAGGGGAGGGAGCGATGTAACTGACCCGACTGATGGATCAAAAGATCTGGAACTAGGTCCAGATGCCAGGGTTGCTCCAACAGAAATTGATGTAGAAAGGGGAACCAAACCTGTCGAGGCCAGTAAGGAGCAATGAGGATCAATGAGGCCTTCTGAGCGATAGCTTTCTGTATCACTTGAGAGATTAGTGGGAAGGGAGGGAATGCATACAGAAGTCCCCGGGGCCAAACTTGGACTAGAGCGTCTCTGCTGGGCTGGGCTGGCCTGGTAAGGGGAAGAGGGTGAAATAATCTTTGCACTTGCTGTTTTGGGGAGTAGCAAAAAGGTCGCAGCAAGGCTGACCCCACTTGAGAAAAATTTTCTCCAAGATAGAATCTATCAGAGACCACTCGTGAGGCATGAGGATAGCTCTGCTCAACTTGTCCGCGATAAGATTGGACTTCTCGGGGATGTGTGTTGCTATCAGAAAACGCTGAGAAGAAATCGCCCATTGCCACAGTCTGAGTGCTTCTCGACATAGGGGGTAGGACCTGGTTCCGCCTTGTTTGTTGATATACCACACTACAGACATGTTGTCCGTCTGAATTGCTATCGTTCCCAAGGGAAGAGAGTCTTGAAGGGCTTGCAACGCTAGAAGCACTGCTCTCATCTCTAGAACATTTATATGCAAGTGGCGTTCGACTGGTTGCCAAATGCCCTGGACTGTTCTGCCCTGATAATGCCCCCCCCACCCGATCAGGGAGGCGTCCGTTGTCAGAGTAGCAACCGGAGGGGGAAGGACAAAGGGCCTTCCTAGGAAGAGCTGGGGGGAAGAAATCCACCAAAGAAGATGATTCTTGCATGCTTGCGTAATCACAATGGTGTGGGACATCGGAAGTTGTTGGTATGACCAGTGTGTGAAGAGCATCCATTGAAGGATTCTCATGTGAAATCTGGCAATAGAAGTAGAGGGATAGCAGCCGCCATAATCCCCAGTACTTTTAGAACTAATCTGACTTTGACTCTGTTGCTGTGGAAGAGAAGGGGGACCAGTTTGTGTATGTCTGCTATTCTTTGGTCTGTGAGTCTCGCAGACATGTTGACTGTGTCTAGATTTGCGCCTATGAAGGTAATAGCACGACAAGGTGACAAAACAGACTTTTCGCAATTTATTGAGATACCTAACTTTTGAAAAATGCGAAAGGTGTAGTCTCTGGCAAGTAGAAGAAGATGCTTGGTAGGAGCTGTGAGGAGCCAGTCATCTAAGTAAGGAAACACCTGGAATCCTTGACGTCTTAGGTGAGAAGCTACCACTGCCATGCATTTGGTAAACACCCGGGGGGCAGTGGTGAGTCCAAAGGGCAGGGCTCTGAATTGAAAGTGACTGGTTCCCAGCCTGAAGCGGAGGAATCTCCTGGAGCGTCTGTTCATTTTTATATGATAGTACGCATCCTGGAGGTCTATAGAGCACATCCAGTTTTCCTTTCCCAATAGGGGTAGGATGGATTGTAGCATGACCATCCGAAATCTTGTTTTCTTGACAGACTTGTTCAAGATACTGAGATCCAAAATGGGTCTCCAGTCCCCTGTTTTCTTTGGAACCAAAAAGAACTTGGAGTAGATTCCGGATCCTTGCTGGTCTGCTGGCACTGGCTGAATGGCTCTTTTTGCAAGCAACTTTGATATTTCCAACGCTGCTTGATCCCTTTGAGCAGGTGGAACATCTGGAAGGGATTTTTTTGATTGATTTGGAATGCGAAAGAACGGAATGGAATAGCCTTCGGAAATGATGGACTGTACCCACTTGTCTTGAGTTAGGGATCGCCAGGCTTCTGGGTACAGTGATAATCTTCCCCCGACTGCCTCCGAAGGTGGACAGTCGGGCAACACCTCAGGGGTGCTGGAAGGGCTTATCGGAAAAGGTTTCTCGATTGCCCTGGTTCTGCGGACCCCCCCTGCCTCTAGGGCGACGTCTACCATTATTGTTCCCCCCTCTGCCTCTAGAGGGGAACCGACTCTGTGCGTCAGGCAAAGTCCCTTGAGATTGTTTGCGGAACCACATCTTTCCACTTTTCTGGCCTGTGGGGTAAGGTCTAGAAGGAGTAGAAAAATGGACTCCGACGGTAGAAAGAGTTTTGCCATCTGTCTCGCACCTTGTCAAGGTTTCTTTCACTTGAGGACCAAAAAGGGATGATCCATCAAACGGGGAATTAGTGAAAGACGTTTTAAAGGGGTCCGCAAAATTGCATAGCCGCATCCAGGCATGCCGGCGTAAGGCCACACCTGTCCCTGCGGCTCTGCTCGCTCCATCAGCCGCATATGAAAGGAGGCGCATGGAGGAGTTAGCTATAGAGTTTAGGGTAACCAGCTGAGCGTTCATCTTGTCCTGAAAACCCGCAGCTGTAGGGTCCTTCAACATCTCAACCGCTTCCTTGATCAAGTCTCTTTGAAGACGAGTGAAATGGCAGAGGTAGTTCAGCGAACGCATAGCAAAGGTCGCTGATGAAAACATCCGCTTCCCGTACCTGTCCATAGACCTAGATTCCTTGTTAGGAGGATGGACAGGCACCGAAGGATCAGCTAGCTCCTTCTTAGTGGCGGCAGCTACCACCATAGCATCCACAGAAACTCCCTTAGTGAGAAATTGTTTATCTGCTGGTGCTGTGATAAACTTTGAAGGTCTCCTGGGGGTGGGGTCCACAGAGTCAGGAGCCGTCCAAGCCTTTTTAGCTACCACCTGAATGAGGGGGTCAAAGGGGGGGGGACACCCAGGAGATGGAAGGGCGAGAGCCAAACGCCTCAAGATACACAGATTCATCCTCCTAAGGGTTAAGGGCTGGCCAATTTCCCCTCTGTTTCAGGATCTCTAGAATGTCTGCAAAGGAGACATCTTCAGAAGGGGAACGGGGGGAACCCTCGGAATCCTCTAAATCTGTGTCAGAGGTGACAGACTCAGGTGAGTCTATGTGCTTCCTCTTACACTTTCTCTTCCTAGGGGGCTCCCCTGCCAATTCAGGAGAGGCCTCGGAAGAGGATGAGTTCCCCACAGGGGATTCTTGAGGAGCTGGCTCTCTGCGGTCTGGGATGAGGGAGTGAGTAGACATAACCTGAGGCACCGAAGAGGGAGGGGCGGACGGAGCCGACTGTGGAGTTGAACCAGGTTCCAACACACTCCGCATGACCTCGAACACACCTCTGTCAGGCAGAGCCAGAGGTCCCCGCTCCGAAAAGCTGAAAACCTCCCTCGGCACTGACAGCGATGGCTCCGAGGCCAATGTCGGAGCTGAACTCACCAGCGCCGAAGCACCAAGAGGGAGAGCGGGGTCGGACAAGGGTCCGATGCCACTCACCCCCTTGGAGCCGACGAGGGAAGTCTGGCGCCGAGATTCTTCCAAGGAAGAAATCGGAGCCGACGACGGAGCTGAAGACAATTGTATCGGCTCCGACGGTATCACAGTCTCGGGTCCGAAACGCCCCGGCTCCGAGCTCAAAGGAGTCGGAGGAGGAATATTCTGAGAAATAGGGTTGAGCATCGACTGATGAGTCGAGCTCTGAAGCATCTGGGCCAGTGCCTCGGACTTAAGAAGTCGACTCACTACCCTCTGAAGGTCATGGTCCGAAAGCCTCGAAGACCTAGAGGAGTGCGATCTATGGCTCCGTTCAGACAGCAGGGGAGAAGCTGGAGCCGAATGAACGGAGCCGAGGGATGGTGACCTTGACCTCTTCCTAGATGTCGGCTCCGAAAGCCTGATCGGAGCCGACGTAGCAATTTCCAAAACCTCAGCTCCAGCCGGAGCTGAGGGAACCACCGAAGTGGAAGTTAGAGTCTCATCGGCTCCAGCCGGAGCCGATGCAGGAGTAGACTTAGAAGTCTTAGGTGCCGACTCAGTACCTGGAGCCGAAGACCTAGAAGCCTTAGAGGGTTTGCCCGAAGATGCAGTCGGGGGACCCTCAGGCTTTAACAAGCCCCGTAAAATAAGCTTGTTCTTTCTTTCCTGCAGGACTCTAGGGCTGAAGCCATGGCATACAGCACAAGAGTCCTGCAGGTGTAAAGGTCCCAGGCAGTACACACAAGAAGTGTGACCGTCTGTCAGAGACATTTTCTGACAGCACGAGTCACACTTCTTGAAGCCTGAGACCTTTGAATCCTTGGACATATCAAGGAACAAGTGTAACCACACACAAGCACAAACACACCGATTACACTATACACTAAATAAAACTAACTTAAACTAAATAAATTTAGATAGTTTTAAATTTTATAAAAGTCCCTACAAAAAAACACATACACTCCAAGGGGAGATGGGAGGGCCCGAAAGGCCTAAGGGAAGAACTATAAGTTCTTGTGGTAAAAAAAGGGGAAAGAACAAGGAAGAAGGAATAAAAATCCTTTAAAATAAGGGGATACTGTAAGGAAAACTAATTTAAAGGGGTTTTGTAACTTTTTAAAACTATTTTCTACACTCACCTGAAGCCGGTTGAAGCAACACGTCTCGATAGCTGTAGCGGCAAACGAGATCTGAGGTAATACCGCCTAGCATTGTGGGATATAAGGGGAGCCTCGAGCCGGTGGAACCAACTCTCGAGCTTTTAGAGTGGCCGAGTCGGAGCCGAGATCGGCTCCGAACCCATCCAGCAAGAATGAAGGCGAGATGGACAACTTAACATGTGGATGTTAATAAAAGACTTAACATTGGATTTTTTGCTGCTGGTTCTGCTGACGTGGATTTTGTTTTATTTATTTCAGTTTGTTTCAATTTTTTTGTTGCTTCGAAATGTAGTTAAGAAGTAACAAGAATTATTTACAGGGACTGACAAATATTAAAGTATTGCAAAATAGGGTGAATCTCAGAAGCAGAAGAGGAGCAACTATAGAATGCTAATGAGAAAATAAGGGACTACCTTAATAATATGCATGAGTTTAGAAAGACTGCGCTTAAGCAACTGTTTTATGATGATAACTCTGGAGCACAAAAACTTTTAGCACAACGACTCGGACAACAGAATGTAGAAAGTGCCGTCACCAAGCTTAGGGAGCCTATTACAAGGAAGATAACTAGGGATCCTGTAGAAGTATTAGAAATATTTCAAAAATTCTATGAAAGTCTGTATATAGCAGAGAAATATGGAAATCATGAACAGGTACTAATGGATATGTTTATGGAAGAATTAAATATGCCAAGGCTAGAGGGAGAGGAGGCTCAATTACTAACAGTTGGGACAGAAGATAAGATAAAAATGGTGATGTGTAACCAATCCACAGGAAAGTCCCCAGGACTAGACAGTATTCCTGCTGAAGACTGGAAACTATGAGGGGAAAAAACTGATGAATACCTGGAAGGTTTTGTTTAACAGTATTTTAAGAGCAAAAGTACCAACATCCTGGAAGAAAGCGGTAGTAGCTGTACTACCTGAATAGGGTAAAGAACCATCTGATCCAGTTTCATACAGTCCCATTTCAATACTAAATCACGATTATAAAGTGTTTATGTCTATAATGGCTAAAAGAATGGCAAAAGTGATGTCAAAATTGACAGATATGGATCAATGTGGTTTTGTGGAGGGGAGGCAAACATATGACAACTTAACAGAATAGTGATGATCCAGAGGGAAGCAGAATGTAAGAAAATACTACTGTTGCTGGTGGGTCTTGATGCAGAAAAAGCATCTGACAGAGTAAATGGGATTTTATGAGAAGAGCAATGGAAGCATTTGCATTTCCTGATAAAATTATAAGGTTGATTAGCAGGATATATTAAGGATCAGAGGTGACAATTAAAGTGGGTGGGGTCCTCGCTGATAAACACTGTTTGAATAAAGGAACCAGGAAGGAGTGTCTTCTCTCCCCTTTGTTATTTGCATTATATTTAGAACCACTGGCAAAGAAAATACAGGACTCAGAAATTCAAGAATATAATTGGTATGGTGGTCAAGAAAAGGTGGCTCTATTTGCAGATGACATTATTTTATACCTGACAAAACTAGAAAAGGACATTACAGTGCTGTGGAACATACTGAGACAGTTTTAAAACCTTTTCGGGATACAAAACTTATGAAGCAAAAGCAACTGAGGTAAATTATGTACCCACATATAAAATGGTGCAACAATATCCATATTTATGGGGACATGATAAAATGAAGTATTAGGAGTATAGATTAAAAATTATGCTGGTGTGGCAGCCAAGGATATGTGGGAAAAGACTAAAAAGATAATACAAAAACTGGGAAAAATGGAAACTCTGTTATATGGCTACTGATATAGTAAGACACAAGCAGTTAAAATGTTTTTAGTCCGTTTAGTCTAATACACTGGTTAGGCATATTTTTATCAACCAGAGAAGAAGTTGTGGATAGCAGTTAATAAAGAGCTGAAGGATTTTATCTGGGAGGGTAAAACAGCAAGAGTCAAGTGGGATAAGCTGATTCTTCCAACAGAACAGGGCGGATTGGGATTACCTGAGTTGAAGGGGTATTTCACAGCTACACAGTTAAGGCTCCTGTACATAGCACATGCAGAAAACTATAATTCAAAGTGGAAAGAGATGATGACAAAACAGGCAGACGCTCAAGTTACAGGGAGAGACTGTAATTTTGGATGCAGATCTTTAAAGAGAATAATCATACAGAATATTATATTTATAAAGTAGCAGAAGATGATCTAAGAACTAAGCCAACACGGGAATGGAGAAAGCAGATTCTGCCGATAGGGAGGACTGCAATTAGGGGCACAGACAATAGGTAAGAGGGGGAGGGAACGTATTGGAGAAATCTGGCAAAGGAACCAAGGTACTGGGAGCAAATAACGAGAGAGGGAAAGGTAACAGAATGGGAAGATGTCAAGAACTTATTTAGACTGCAGACTAAAGACTGCCTTCCATATCAAGGGCTGATATCAGAGTATAGGTAAACAGAAAAAAATAGGGAGGTCTTAAGTGAAAGACCAGCACTGGTAGAGTTTTTTGTAGAATCTAGAACAGAAGTTGCCATTAAGAAATGAATAATTAGTACAGCATATAAAATATTGCATGATAATTATAAGAATCAGTCAGAGAAGGTTAGGAAGGACTGGGAAGAGAGAAATTAGATAAGGAATTTGCAAAGAAACAATGGGGGATTATATGTATGTATGTATGTCTCCCAAATATGCAACAAAATCTAGAAGATTTTGGATCTTTGCCTGGAACTTACATAGGCATTTTTATACCCCAAACAGACTTTAATTTTTCCTCAGGTAGACAACAAATGTTGGAGGTATGATGACGCAGAAAGAGGTAACAGAGAACATATTTTCTGGCAGTGTAATGACTTGGTAGACTTTAAAGATTTCCTGCAGACTGGTCTGTCAGAGATGCTGGCTGAGCAGGTTGGAGTGACTGGGGAGATGATTTTTTTGAGCTACGATACAAACCCAGACTTGCCTAGACATAGTAAGGCCTTACTGAGTCTAATTATGATGGCTGCCAAAAAAGCAATTACTAGAAAATGGAAATCGAAGTCTAAACCAACTTAACTAGAAGTAGTGAAGATAGCAACAGAGTTAAAACAACTGGAACTGGGATCTTTAGAAAAGGGTAGGAGCAAATTACAAAGGAAAAAAAATTGGAACTGTGGGATCAATACATGCAGAGCAGGAATGAGGTTTATAAGAAGGCAGGATTTGAATGAGCTATGTAATGGTTGACTAACAATGACTGGATATGTTAAAAGTGATGTATAACGTTTGTAGCTAAAGTTGCGTCTGCACAATTTGGAATATATAATGTTTGCAACTGAGTTTGTGTCATTATGGTTTATTGTCATTTATGTAAATGTAACATGCCCTATGTCATACATGATAATATAATAAAGATGTTTCATGTTTAAAAGAGAGAAGCTCCTTATAACGGGAGAAATTCAGATGTTGCTTAATATCCTGTGGAAGTGACTGTAGTCTGAGCTTGGCATACTTTCACATGATTGTGCCTAAAGCAGATACCCTAGCATAGGAATTTACAGCAAAACGGCCACACAACATAGTGCTTCCCAAGCTTGTCCACAGTTTGGTCCAGTCTTAAACTCATATTCCTGACCACCATGTCATCTCTTACCTGCTTTAAGAACTATGCAGAGAGGTGGGCTGGATGATGGGGTACATCATCCTATACCAATAAGCGGCAAGCTCTTAGAAGGTCTTTCAGTTTGAAGCACTTTGTACATCTTCTCAGCTTGCTTCAGCATGTTTTCTTGATTCTGACTCCTATGGATCTGCAAAGTGACAGCCTTAATAAACAGGGTTGCTGATGGATAGACTTTCTTTCAGCTCTGTCAAGAATACCACCCTTCCTCTCATTAGGAAGAATGTTTAACTTACATCATGAAATAATAACCCAAGAAAGAGTCTTCTAAAGAAAGTAACTAAAGCCAGAGAAATAAGATAAAAATTAGTGTGTTTATTAATTAAGTACTCTCAGCAGCTTTGGCTAACGCCTTTCAAAAAATACAAAACCATAACACAAACTAGCATTAATACATAGTAAAACAATACAAGGAACACCGATCAATTAAAATACACGAATCATTAATGACACAATAAAGTACCTTCCAATAACATGTTATGGTTCTATCCTAAATTTAAAGTATCAAACTGTACCATATATAGGATCATTATACAAAAGGACTGAATGTAAGTTATTTCACTAGTTTTTGGTAATTTTTCTTGGAATACTCTCTCTCTTGGACTACGGTTTCATGTTGAGAATTATAACCAGTGAAACTGTTTACTGGATGTTCCAAAACTCTTTCATTCCGATGCAGTATGCAGACGAACCAAACAAGCATTGTAGATTTTGTATACTCGAGAGGTGGCGTGAATGTTTCTAAGCAAAGAACACACGAGGCTTGTTTTTTAATACTGAACAGTAGAACAAACAGTATATTTTTTATAATTTTGCCTCATTAAGATCATTAAGAGTACCTGAACTGTGTAATGAAGTCAAAGAAATTACAATTAAATTTGACTCTCTATTCAAGAGACAAATATGCTTTGAAATTTAAAATATTTATTTTATTTATTTATTTTAAATTTGTTAACCAGGTAGAGTCCGGCTGGGCAAGTAGTCCGTTTTCAGCAGAGACATGGGGAGATAAGCTCCATAACAACAGTACAAAAGGATTACAAACATTTTTAAAAGATTCACAATGTACAAAAAGTTTGACAGTTGCCAACAATCACAATTTAAAAAAGGTGAATGTAAAACAGAAAACATTACATTTCTTAAGCCTTATTACAGACAGTAATATGAAACTCATAAGATATATAACTAAAAATCATTGTGGTATTTTCATTTGGTAGAAGAAAGACAAGAAGATAGCAGAATAGAAAACATTTGATAGAAGGCATGAGAAACTAGCCAGGAGTATTACAGGAGCATAGCCATTACTGGAGTAAGGTATTCCTTTAGGAGTTTTTTGAAGCTATGACGACCGGTATTTTTTAAGATACTCTGGGGTAACAGGTTCCACTGTTTGGCTACTTTGAAGGAGGAGAGAGTCACCGAAGTAATTATGGGACTTTTAACCTTGAGTATAAGTTTATCGGATGATCTAAGGCTCCTGTGTTTGTTATTTAGTTGCACTAAGTTGGAGAGTGCATGGCAGTTTTCAGGTTTGTGGATGATAAGAGTGGGCAATGGTAAGCTGATTGAGCAATAACGGATTGGCAAATTCAAGCCAGTGTAATTTTTGAAGAGCAAGGCAATGATGGGTCCTGTTTGGTACATTAGCAGCAAATTTTGTTATAGCAGGAATCAAGTAGATGTAAATCAGACTTGTGCAGGTTAGTGAAAAGTTGAGAAAAGTAGAGAAGAGTAGATAGGAGGTGGGATCTGGCTGTGGCTAGTCTGGCATTTTGAGTAAGGTAAGGTTTGGCCCTATATAGAGCACCAAGTTTGATGTGAACTTTCTTTATGTTTACTGAAGGTTAGGTTGTTGTCTATCATGATACCAAGCAATTTTGTTTGGTTAACTGGTTCTATTATAGTGCCATTAGTGGAGTAGATGGAGAGAGAAGGTAGTTTTGCTTTGGATTTCCTGTTATAGAAGATAATTAATTTTGTTTTTTGTTTTGTTTTTTTTGAGTATAGGATGAGTTGAAGTTTATTTAGATAATTTTCAATATCTAGAAATGATTTTTTCAGTTTGTCTTGGAGTTCTTGTGGTGTGGGAGCATAGCAAATAAGAGTAGCATTATTGGCACATTGAATAATTGAACCAGATTTAGTGGCAGTGTTTAGACTATTTGTGAATATAATAAAAAGGTCACGGCCAAGGATGGAACCCAGAGGAACCCCAACAGAGAATGGGAGGAGTGTGGAGAGTTTATTATCCCATTTAGTTGCCTGTTGTCACGTCATCTCTAGAGGCTTGAGGACTATAAAGCACCCTACAAAACCATTTGATAAGAATGACACTGATGATAAAGTTTTCCATGCTTGCAAAATACCTGCTGCACACCAATATTCTTTGCAGTGATTACAAATTCTGAATTACAGCAGAAGAAACTTAACAAGAGGTCCAGAAGAACTACATACTAAACTTCAACAAAGACTAAATAGAATGGAGTTTGAAAATGTCCTTGTCTCTTTTAAATGAATATTCCTTCTTTGGAAGACAAAGTAATAAAAAGAAAATTACAGAGAGAGAAAAAAAAATAATGAGATAACAGTGACTATACTGATGTATAGGTGCTGTGTCTGGGGAGAAGGAAGACTGTTAAATGAAAGAGTATATAGAACAGAGATGAGCAAGGATGGCAGCAATGAGACCGTGTGGCTTCCTGAACATCAAGATCACAGAGAAGTAACAGCATGAGCAGTAGGATGAACATAGTGGGTGCTCTTCCAGACTACGACATGAAGCCAACAATGAAGCAGTAGCAGCACAATCAGGATCATTTTCATGGCCATCTTCAACAGACACAAAGAGACGTGCATGTATCTGTAGGTCCAGTGAGGTACTGGATTCTTACCCACAAGTGGTTCTCTGCCTTAGGTCCACTGAGGGGCAAGATAGTATCCTGCACCCCTACAACCATGAAAAGAATAAAATGAGTATCAGAGAATGAATTAATGTTGACTTTGACATACGTTTTAAGCTAAACACGCATATGTTCTTTATTATTCACTATAAATCAAGTATTTTTGCCTGGACGTATTACAAAATGAATATTTGCTTTGCACTATATGATTATACAAGGATTACATATATGCCTGTGCACACACTTATGCAGGATAGCACTGTTTGCTTTCAGCTTTTTCATGTCTCTCATTATTATATATCCTCAAGCAGAACTGGAGCATGAACATGAAATAATCAATCCTTTAAGATTCAGGATGCACAAGTAATTCCTATCCAGAAGAATGCCTCTCACTGGCATCAGGGTTTCAAGACGTCACTGTTTATTAAGCCTGAGTTAAGCAAGATACAACTAAGCTTCAAAATCTACATCTGGGTAGAAAGGATTAACACTTTTGCTTAAGGAGACAGATGTTGGGTTCTGCACCTTGCAAAACAGAAAGTTGTAGTTCATATGCTAACATGCAAAGCTGGTAGCTAGGAAGCCGCAACCTGTTACAAGCTAAAATAAAACATCCCTCCCATACGGACTTCACAAACATGCTTTACTTACTTACACATACTAACTCCAAGATTGCAGATCCTCATGGAAAAGTGCATACCCTATTCCCAAAGCTGCAAAGTCCAGACATGTACTAATAAGCACTTTCCTGCACACTAACCTTAAGTCTAAGATCAAATGAAATACAACTACCCAATTCACAACCATAAAAAGATGACCCCGTGCATGTCACACATCAAAGGATGGAGAGTTTATGCAGATAAACAACATCACAGGCACATCAATATACTAGTAGGTTAGAATAAAGACTGTTTGGAAATTGTATACCAGTACAGAAAATCATGACTTGATGTGCTGTCTAAAATACCAACAATAGACTGCCTCAGCAATTTCAAGTTTTCTCTAAGCTACTGAATTGTATTTCAAAGACAACAGAAACAATGGAAAAGAACAATGCCAATACATACCTGTCAAAAGAAAGCTCAAACTTTTCTCAACTTGCAAGTGTACAAGTTAATATACTTCTAAGATACATAGCTAAATTATAAAACTTTAAAAGAAATAGGAAGTGTGGCAACACAGTTTTCACATCTTGCACTTACAAAGCAATGATAATTTACAGACAGTTTAGTGGCAGGCTTTGAAGAGAGGTGAGTTCTAAGCTTCTTATTTAAGAGCACAAAACTTCTGGACTTAAGGAATCTGACTGTGAAACAGATTAATGCCTAAAAGGTACTAATGCATTAGTAACAGCACACAGTATGGAAAAACACTGTCTTAACACTGGCACTTCATAGTTTTGATGAGCTAGCACCTTACCATCCTACCCAGTGGAGGTCAAATGAAAGCTATGTGCATTGTTTCACCTCCGGGGTTCAACACCGTCACCCAAATCTCCAGGAATATGGACTTTCAGCATAGAATAAAATATCATCCTGACACTGGATGTTAAAAATTGTATTAACCTTAAGGTAGTTTAGTGGTAGGACACCATGACTACAGTTCAGTATTGAAGCAAGTGAGTGTCCAGGTGACCAGGTAAGTGTACTATTTTCTTTTGTAATTCACAGGATTCAAACTGTCAGCTGTTAAATCTGCTGTGATGCTGTCCAATAATTATTGCTCAAATGTTTATTACTTGTTTTGCCTTTGTAACTGACCTGGGCTGTGCCTCAAACAGAGTCCCTGGACCAGCCCACCTACCGGGTTAATAAATGCAAATAAATAAAACAAACAAATAAACCACACGACTTTAACAATACATCAGATAATTCCAAAGATACACTCCAAACAGTTAGTGAGAAGGTCCACAGTAACAGAGTGAACACAAAATACGCAAAGCTAAGCTGATGTCACAAATGGCAGCAAGGTTATAGACACAAAGCATCTATAACATAACTACAAAAAGCAAAAGCCTGAAATGAAACTATCCTAGATCATATAATTACTCTTACTCTATTATACCTACAGAACACATTTTTGCCATCAATCTCATGACAGTTTCCCTCCTTATCATAAGTGTGAGGCCTAAAAGTGCAGGTCTTAAAACTCAGAAAAATAAACTGTAATTCCATATTCCAGACATAAAATTTTAAAATCTGTTGTTATAAAGATTTTTTTGCAAGAGCCTCCCCCACCCCTTGCATCTTCCTTACTCCCGTGCTTACCATATTTACTAATTCCAACAGCACTGTACCTTAAAGTATGAAGAGTACTCCACAATATGCAGTCTAGGACTCACTGTATATTCCATTACTGAAATAACAACACATTTAGCAGATTACAATTATGGTTGTTAGAACTACAACATGTATCCATGATGATAAATGCATACAAACTCCAGCTACACAGACACTTTTGCAAACAGCTAGCAATTTCAAAGGTATGGTATTATACAAAGATACAACTCTGAAAACTCAGTAATAAACATTACTGTTGTACTTCAGTACATTAGAGCATGTCTTTCAGTTTTCTTCCTTGAGGCAGGCTGCTTGAAATCTAAAGGTATATTAACAAAGGTCTAGAGCATGCTTTTTTTAATGCTTCTGCCACTGATGAGAAACAAATGTGGTGATTCTTAAATGTTCACTTAATGTGGACATGGCATGTTTAACACCAACATTACAATGCTCTGTAAAACAAAAAGAACTTAAAAAGAGCATCTGACATATCTACACACAGTTTTTTGTAAAAGGGAAGGGCTGTATCAAGTGGATGTCATCTTCTTCCCTCCATGGCTGTGACAGTGCTATTAGCACAGAATTCAAAGATGATAGCCAAGGGTAGCTGCTTCAAGGGGAGCTTGCAGCCCTCTGCTTCTCCTTGGGAGCAAGCCTGATACGCTATTAAAGAAGAATATTGAAGATTAAAGAGCTGAGGTTCTGCCATTGATTTATGGCAGGTTGCATTAACCTTGCTGTCAATTCTGAGCGGCGCTATCAAAGTCTCTTATCAGGAGGTCAAAAGAGGGTGCGACGCGACAGTGCCCCATGTGGATCAATAGCAAAAAGTCTTTGACTCCTTTGTGTCATTTTTCCAAGGACAGACAAAGCTCACACCAGATTTTAGAACTGTTTTTCAAACATGGACTTGATCAGAACTACCAGTTATAGCTTAGGGGTAGTTTTACATTTGCTGGGAACACTAGTGAAGTTTTGCAGACAATTACAGGACAAACTTTGAAACACTCAGGAGACACTAGAATTCACATATTTTGCTGTTCATAACTTGCTATTTATTTTTAGGCTGCCCTTTCAAATACAGATGAGATATTTATAGTTCATTTACCTAAGGCATTAGCTGTACTTTTCAAGCATGATGAAATATCCATTTTTTTTATTTTAGAGATTTGCCAAAATTATGATGGTTTATAATTTCTTACACATTTCACGAGATAATCCACAATTCTTTTATTTCTTCTTCAAATGTTGCAGTAAATAAATTCAAATAATTTTGCTTAAGTTCTCTTTGACATAACCACTAACACTATGGCAGTCAGAAATCAGTAAAAAAGCAGAAAAAAAAATCACTGTAATCAAAGTAAGAATGCAACAAGAATACTGGACAGACAAATTAAATATACATCAAAGTAAGATGAGATGGGCAAAAAGGGTTAAAATCATCACCTGGATGACATACCTCTCAACTGTCCAGATTTCTGCCTCATATTTGTGGTCTCTTCCTCATAAAATTTGTGGTTTTCTTGATTTTTTGTGGCAAATTAATGAGAATTGAATTCACTAAATAATGACAGGCAATTGAGTTTCAGACTTCATATCCTTTAGAAAATGCATGGTAACACAAGTCCTTTTATTCTAGCAACTTTCCATGTCTATAAGAGCTATATTTAAAATTTATCCCTCTTTTGGGGATTTGTCCCCCCATTATGTCAGGCTTTGTCCAGAGTTTTTGAACTAAGAGGATGAGAGCTACGATAACATAATGTTTGCAAGGTTCAAACTATTCAGTGTTATTTAGATGACAATGATGAGTACTAGGGTGAATGCCAGCGGTAAAACAAGCCATTGTACTGCATGCTATTGCCAGCTTTGAAATATCATCAGAAATGTTAGCTGGGATTAATGAATCATACAGCAATGTAAGGGTTACAAAGGACTGTCCACTTCTGACCTTCATTTTGGATGCGACTTGGTGTTAGATTCTATACAACAGCTTGCCATCAGGTTTGGTTTAAATGTTTTACCACAAAATCTATGTGGTTTTGGAAAGATTTTGTCTATTAGGATACTAGGCACTTGTAGCTTTATACAGTCACAAAGGGTCCAATGGAACATTTAGAGGCAAACCGTACTGGATCTCAGGCTGAAGCATGAATTATTTGCCAAGCAAATGATCTAGGTTTTGGAATTATTTACTAACAGTCTGTTGTCCTTAAACCAGAGTGGCAAAACTTGCTTGGATTGTGTGCACTTGGCTCAAAGGGATGAGGGTGCTCCAAAGCAAGGAGGAAATATCAATGTATTGCATCAGTAAAACATCACCAATGTCACAATACATACCTTACTGGCAAATCAGAAGAGGAGGACTGTCAAGACCAAACTACGACAAACACCAACGCAACTGCTCTACCACACAACTAACATACTTTGTCAATTTAGGTAGCTTTTAAACCAGCACAGACAATTGTGGCTCAGTGTATGAGTAGCAGCTGGTCAACTAGATTGAAGCCTCAGACTGATGTGATCAATCAGGCTGCAACTACTTTCTTTCAAGCCATGATCAGCTCTAAAGATACACTGTACCAGAGATGTCATGTAAAGGCAAGATGGGCAATTAATGAGTTGAGTGTGCAAAATATTTCCATTACTTTGGCCAGTGTACTAAGATGTTAACTAGCATATAATTCACATTTTAAGGGTGGTCCCAATGCTTGTGTATAAGGATACCTTTACTTTGCTAATAGATTTTGGAGACAAAACCTTCCAGTTTGCCTTTGTTTACGAGTACAGTTAAGTTGGTATGGAATGTACGAACCTGCAGCTCTAATAAAATTTAGAGAGTTCAACAGAAGCAGTTCCATAACATTGCTCTGGTGAGCAAACATCTAATTACAACAGTTCTCATCGTTGGAACAGTTCTAATGTAAACAGTGGTAGGTTATGTTTTGATGGCTATTAACAGCATGTTTGTGAGGGAGTAGAAGAACGCTCTGAAGGTATTGTTAGTTTCACAAGAGTTCTTTACGGAGAAGGGTTTTAATACATACTATATAATGACTAGCCATTAGTATTCAAAAAGTAGCATGCTGACTGGTCAGCCCAATCAGCGTGCCCATTGTAAATCCGAGCATATACCAAATGGAAAAAGGTCGTGTCACCCAGACGTTTTTCCATTAATATATGCAATAAAAAAAAATTGCCTGTCTCTCCTGTACATTAAAAGCCTCCTGGTTTCTTTCTTTCTTTTTTTAGAAAAACAATGGAGATATTCCCTTCTCCATTGCTTCTTCACACAGCACTGCTGTACTGCAAAAGCATAGGAACGCAAGTCCCATATGCATGCGCAGTGCATCAGCAATGCTCCAAAATATCAAGGGAAAAGTGGAAGACCACCAAGACGCCATTATACAAAGACATTTAAAAAAAGTACGTAATTTTTTTCTTAAACAATGTCACTGTGTAATAGCAATAACAGACTCAGTAGTGTGGTATACTGAAGATTTACCCACAGTTGCCTTTGTTTAATCATGCAGGCTTTGCCCTCATGATTAAACCACACCAACCAAGGGTAAATCTTTAATATACCACACAATGTAGTCTTTTATTGCTATATTATGCAATGCTGACTCATTACTATTCAAAAACATGCATTCCTCACAAAAAGGAGTTCAGCAGCCCTCAACTGTATTGAAAGTAAGTAGCACAGCAGTTGATATTTGCTATCAAACTGACAGTAATCATAGCTGCTGTTTTCTCCGTTATAAATTCTTCTGTTTAACTGTTGTTGCTATCCAATCATATTGTAATACACTTGGACAGCAACAATGCTTAAACAGAAGAACTGTACAATTAATGAAAAAACAGGGATGCAAGGAGTGCAGAATGCACATTCACACTTACAGACATCCTCAAAAAGGCAGCAGAACTGCTCCTTACTATGCAAGCATTGGCAAGTATATACTGAATACATGCACAGTACATTCGAAAGACATGTATAAATGGGCGTGCCTTCCTTGAAGGTTGAACGTCAAGCTGGCACCTCGGCGTTTGTGAAAATCTACTGCCAATCATTAGCGGACCGGAGTTCAGCTGTGGCGACCCCTAACCGGGAAAAGCTGAAAGACAACAACAACATTCTTTAGACAACTCTAAATATTTCCGGTGGCCTCTTTTGTAAAAGTCTATTTATAAAATGGCAGTACTTTGAAAAGTTAACACTTTTGTCTTAAATAATGTCATTTTGTAATACCAATAATCCTCTAAATGGTGTGGGTAATGTTTGATTTATCAACATCTGGCTTTGTTTGATCACTCAGGCTTTGGCCCTGTGATCAAACTGGGCCAACCATGGGTCAAATCCAGCATTACTCACACCCAGTAGTGGATTATACTTAAAATGCTTGTTTTCGTCTCTATAGTTATTTATTATCCTCCAAATTTCAGAGGGAATAGAGAAATGTCTACTTTGTACTATTCTGTAGCAAATTCATTTAGCATTTCTAATCTATTTCTGACATGTTATGACGATATCTACATTTTTTTGCAGTTTTTCATAATCTTTGTAGAATCTCCAGGCTGAGTCCCAGTCTTTGATTAACCTCTTGCTGTAGCTGGTTAAGCCAGACTAACCAAGGAAGCTCAAGCTAACAAGAGTACGGTCCATGTGGAACAGATTCTACATGGGGAGGCTTTTTGAACATTATTATTTTTCTGTGAGGTACAGCAGAAGGTGTGTGCCTGATTTCTGGTTCTCTTAAGTGGTTAGGAAATTTAAAATCCAATCAATTATGCTGTGCCCATCCCACTGTCAACTCTAGCAGGTATGTGAACAAGTAGAGAGTAATCGACTGATTAGTAGCCATCAACACCATCACTAGCGGTATGCCAAAGAGTATCAAAAAAATTAGAATGATGAGTCCACTACCAATATATTCTTTAAACCATAAAAAGGTGAGATTAAGTAAATGTCATACTGCACTGGGTTTCAGGTGTATACAAGCTGCAAAGGTATTCTTTCCAATCACAATGTGTACTTTGACCAGAACAACCTTTCTTGCTAAAATAACTGGTAGCTGTCCAACACACAGAGGGGAGAAAAGCAGATCAGACATGCAAGAAGTGCTACTTCACCATCTCTTTTTGAAATGTGCAGTTTTTCTACAAACAGAGTTTAGGTATTAGCAACATACTGTCCATTGCATGTAGTTTAAATCATGTCTGAAATGCTGCCAGAAAGTACAGTTGTGCAAGTAAACTTACCCTAACAATAGATGTTTAAATATCACTGCAGCAGTAGCCCCAGCTATATAGGTTATATATCATGCATGCAGTACAACAGCCATCATCATCATCTTCTTTCGGCTGTTCCCATTAGGGGTCGCCACAGCGTATCATCTGTTTCCATTTCTTCCTGTCCTCTGCATCTTGCTCTGTCACACCAACCACCTGCATGTCCTCTCTCACCACATCCATAAACCTTATCTTAGGCCTTCTTCTTGTCCTGTTACCTGGTAGCTTCATCCTTAGCATCTTTTTCCCAATATACTCAGCATCCCTCCTCAAGCACACGTCCAAACCAATGTAATCTTGCCTCTCTGGCTTTGTCTCCAAACCTTCCAACCTTTTCTGACCCTCTAATATACTTATTCCTAATCCTGTCCACCCTCGTCACACCCAGTGCAAATCTTAACCATCTTTAACTCTGCCACATCCAACTCAAACTCCTGCCTTTTTGTCGATGCCAATGTCTCCAACCCATATAACATAGCTGGTCCCACTACCCTCTTGTAGACCTTCCCTTTCACTCTTACTGGTACACGTCTGTCACAAATCACTCCTGACACACTTCTCCACCCACTCCATCCTGCCTGTGCTCTCTTTTTTACCTCTCTTCCACACTCACCGTTTCTCTGAACTATTGATCCCAAGTATTTAAACTCATCCACCTTCATCACCTCTACTCCTTGCATCCTCACCATTCCTCTATCCTCCCTCTCATTCACGCACATATATTCTGTCTTAGTCATGCTGACCTTCATTCCTCTTCTCTCTAGGGCATATCTCCATCTCTCCCATCCAGCTTACAAAGCTTAAGGGCACATTCCAAATGCCCAAATAATTATCAGCTTGAGTACAGCTGAAGTAAACAAACAGTTTGGGCACCATGCCTTTCAGAGCTTTCTTGGCAACTGACAGAGAGAGGCTATAACCCTGAAAGAGGTCAATGTTGTATAAGTAGAATTCCAACTCCTCACTCTGGCAACAAAAATATACAAAACAAAGGGGGATAGTGGTATGGAACAGTTACCGCATCAGTACTCATTTGAATATATACTGTTATTGTAAGTTTATTTACACAACTGTACTCATTTGGCCACTGCTAAAGCCTTAGCAATATAGACAGACTAACATCAACTTATACAGAATGGAAGGAGGAAGGATGGAGAATGTTCTTAGTAAAGCCTGTTCCAGACCTGCAGAAGGGACCTAGTTTGCAGTACTTTGTAAGTTTGTACTGAGGACAAATTTCTGCTTCTAGGATACTTCTAGAATCCACCCCTTTCCAAAAAGCTACTGATGAAGCCAAAGCTTTCAAAGAATGCCTTGATCCTGACTGGAACTGCCTTGTTGTTGTGGGTATAAAAACAGTAGTAGCATGTGATAACCATTTGAAGATAGCCTGCTTTAAACACAGGTTGCCCTTTTCACTTAGATTTGTAAGAAATGAATAACTGATTGGAGTTTCCTGAAGGATTTAGTTATTTCAAGACAATATCCAAGTTGTCTGTAGATGTCCAGAGTATGAATAATCCTTTCTCCATTGTTTTTAGGATTTGGAAAAAGGAATGGAGGTGGACAGTTGGCTCATAGTAAACCTGGATACAACATTATGCACAAAGGAAGGATTAGTTTTCAAGAAAAAAATATCTTTGTGGAAAATGAGAAGTCTGACCCACCATGGGTGGGAGGATGGCTTAATGGCTAAGGTGTTTGTCTTACAAACACAAGATGCAGGGTTTGAGTCTCACAAGGGATAATTGTCTAAGCTTAAAATGGCTCGCAAGGGCAGTTAGCTTAGTTATGAACTATGATGAGTGCTTGCAACTCAAACACTCTTCTTGCAAAAGTCAAAGCAATGAGCAAAACTTTTTTCCATGTTATGAACCTCAAATCAGCCTGGTGGACTACTTCAAATGGAGCAAGAGTTAATTTTTTCCAAAATAAAGTTTAGATCCCAAGGAGCAGCCACCTGCTTTCTAGTTGGCCTGGTAGGTAACACTGTTTTCAAAAGCAATTCAACATGGTAATGCATTAAGAGGGGAGGATTCATGGGAAGACATGTTGAGACAGCCAACGTACTAACCTTGATGTAGAAGGAAGAAATTCAGAGGATAACAACTCGAACAAATATTGTACAATCAGAGAAATGCTAGTCTTGACAGAGTCGCAGTTTTAAGTAAAAAACATTATCTTTTTTCATTTACATATATTACACATTGCATATGTTCTTTCTTTATAACAACTATCATTCAGTAAAACATTATGTAACTTGTGCAATTCCTGCCTTCCCTTAAACCTCATTCCTCCTCCTGAGCACTGTTCTGCATGCACAGTTCCAACAAATTCCATTTAATTCTAAACAATTTACTCAATACTTCAAATACAACTCAGCCAATAGAATTAAAAATAACAAGGCCTTACCGTGTCTAAGGAATTCAGATTGTGTCTCAGCTCAAAGGAATAATTGCTATTTGATTCCCCAATACTTCTGACAAGGTACTCTATAGTGCTAATTCTAAAATCTAGCAACTCAACGCTCTTCAAAAAACATGTTCCCAATTCCCTTTTTCTTTCCCATCATACCTCCAACATTTGCTGTATACCTGAGGAAAGTATTTTTAAGTCTGCTTGGGGAATCGTGGTTCTTGTCTTCGCACCAACCAGAAAATCTTTTTAATTTACTAATATATGATTCCCTAGTAGCATTTTCTTTGTCATCCTTGATACCACCTGCGTATACTGAGAAAACAGATGCCTAAAAGTTACTGAAAAATCTATCAAATAGGCAATTAGCTTAAGTTGGAGTGTGTCAAACACCCCCTGACTTGCTTGAGTAGGTCCAGTCTGTGAGGAACCCTGTGCTAACTGCCCTTCTCCATTTTTGAAAGAAAGAAGAAAGTGCAGTTATGTACACTTACCATAAATGTAGATGTTCGAGTGTATTCACTGTTGCAGTCATTACATTTGGGTTATCTGCTTGCAGGTAGCCCTCAGTCGGCCTGATTAACAAATTCTTGGGTCCCTCGTTGGTTGCTGTCCCTTCTTCCATGATGTCAGGTCGTCAGGGGTATAAAACATGCAGCCAACGCCATTACATCAGTTTTTCTTGCCCCAGACGTCAGGTGCCCCCCTAATGGGAAGTAATTAAATATAACAATACAATGATACACCTCCAACAAAAAAGCAAATACTCCAAAAAGCTTTTAAGCATAGTAAAGGGAAGTAGAGGTATAGCCAAAAGAAGTTAGGGGGCTGGAGGGAGGGTAACCAGGACTGCAACAGTGGATACACTCGAACATCTACATTTATGGTAAGTGTACACAACTGCACTATGTTCTTCGTGTTTCACTGTTGCAGTCATTACATTTGGGTAGATTCCCAAAGCTATGGTTGGGAGGAGGAATTTAGATAGCATTAGGACCAGCTATAAGGTCCTGCAAGACTGCAGTGGCAAAGCCAGCTCTGGATTTAGAGAACATTGGCAAATGATAATCCTTGGTGAAAGTATGTACAGAATTCCAGGTAGCAGCTTCTAGGATGTCCCTGGTAGGGATGCCTCTGAGAAAGGCTGCAGAGGTAGATGCAGCCCTGGTGGAGTGAGGTCTGATCCCCTGTGGAAAAGGTTTTCCATGGTGCTTATAGCAGAAATGAATGCAATGGCCTATCCATTTAGAAATGGTTTGCTTTGAAATAGTCTTCCCCTCTGCCCCTGCAGCAAATGCCACCAGCAGTTGTTCAGATTTCCTTTGAGGTTTAGTCCTGTCCAAGTGGAATTTAAGTTGTCTGTGCACATCTAAGGAATGCAGTATCCATTCCCCTTTGTTCTGTGGATTGGGAAAGAAGGTTGGCAAATGAATGGACTGATTAAGAGCCACACTGGATACCACCTTGTGGCATGAAGGATGAGTTGGTTCAAAGGGACACCCTGTCCGCATGAAAGATGATGAAAGGCTACACTGCCATAAGGGCCTGTATTTCAGATACCCTTTTTGCTGAAGTGATTGCTAAAAGGAAAGCTGTTTTCCAAGAAAGGAATTTTAAGTCTGCAGTAGCAGCTGGCTCGAAAGGAGGTAGAGTGAGTTTTTCCAAAACAAAGTTAAGGTCCCAGGCTGGGGTTGGAGCTCTCCTGGGTGGTTTAAAAATTTTGGCCTCTCTGAGGAACTGCTTGAGCAGTGGATGAGAGAAGAGGGGAGGTTCTGTGTTATAATGAACTGAAATGGCTGAGGCGTGAATTTTGATGGAGGAAAAAGACAGGCCCTTGTGAAGCGTCTCAGTTAAGTATTGCAAAATCTGAGGTAAATTGGGTGCTGCTGTGCTCATCCCTTGAGATTGCTTCCAGGCACAGAATCTTTTCCATTTTTCAGCATAAGATTTTCTAGTACTAGGCCTCCTTGCCTCTAAAGTGATAGCATCACAGGTTTACTGAGGGATGGTAAAGGAGAGATTAGGTAATTAGCCAGGCTGCTAGGTTCAGTGTTAGAAGCTGAGGGTGTAGAATCTGGTTCTCCTGCTGAGAACACAGGGAAGGTATCTGAGGCAGGTGCCATGGGGAAAACCGTGACACACTGAGCAGAAGGGGGTACCAGTGTTGGTGTGGCCAGTCTGGAGCAATCAAAATCATCCTTGGTTTGTCCCGTTTGATTTTTAGTAGTACTTTGGAGAGCAGTGGCAGAGGGGGGAAGGCATAGACTGATAGGTTTTTCCAACTGAAGGACAGAGCATCCACTTTCCAGGCTTGTTTGTGGGGAGTCCTTGCGCAAAATTTGTCCAATTGGTAGTTCTGGGGAGAGGCAAACAGGTCTATATCTGGGCTCTCCCATTTGCTTGTCAACACGTTGAAAATCCTTGGTTCCAATTTCCACTCGTGTGGGTCCATGAGGTTTCTTCTTAGTCCGTCTGCAGTGTATTTAATTTTCCTGACAGGAATTGAGCTTGTAGGTGCACTTGGTAGCTGAAGGCTGTGTTCCACAATGCCATGGCTAGTCTGCAGAGGGGGGGGTAAGAATGTGTACCCCCCTGCTTGTGTATGTACCACATAACAATGTTGTTGTCCGTCTTTACCATTAGTTGTCCTGTAAGAATGTAGTCCTTGAAGGCTGTCAGATAATTCTGTACAGCTAACATTTCTTTTTGATTGATATGCAGGTGCATTTGATTTGGGTTCCATTTGCCCTGAATGCACTTCCCTGCCAGGTGAGCCCCCCATGCATAGTCTGACGTGTCTGTTGTTGGGCAGCAGGGGGTGGTGTGAACGGTAGTCCCTTGTTTTAGTGGCAGGCCTCTGCCCACCAAAGGAACTCAAAGCGTAGGCAAGGTATGATAGAAATCATTGCTTCTAGATCCTGAGAATGCTGACACCATAGGCTTTTTAGATATCACTGTAGTTTCCTCATATGCAGTCTTGCATATGGAATTAGAAGAATGCAGGAGGCCATGAACCCCAAGGCTTGCAGTATTTGTCTTGCAGATAAGCAGGGTTTTTGTGGCCACTTGTTTGAAGTAGGTTGCCAAATTAATTTGTTTCTCTGGCGTGAGGAAAGCCATCTGGGAAGTTGTATTCAAGCTTGCTCCCAGGAATATAATTTGTTGACAAGGCACCAGGTGTGATTTCTTATTGTTTATGGTGTACCCCAGACAAGTTAGAACCCTTTGTACAAAGGCAGATGATTCAAAAGTATGTCCTGACTTTCTGCCTGAATTAGACAATCGTCCAGGTATGGGTATATTTGAATATTTCTTTGCCTGCAAAATGCAATAACTGGAGCTAGGAACAGTAGATAAGCCAAAGGGCAGTGCAGAGAACTGATAGTGCGTGTAGCCTGCTTTGAAGCGTAGGTATCTTCTGCAAGATTCCCTGATTATGATGTGCAGGTATGCTTCTTTTAAATCTAGTGCTGCCAACCAAGCATCTTTGCCTAGCATAGGAAGCAAATGGTGAAGAGTCAACATCTTGAATTTTGAAATCTCCAAAAAGGTGTTTAGAGTAGACAGATCCACGATAGGACGCCATGAAATGTCTTTTCTGGGTACCAGGAAAAGTCTCGAGTAGAAGCCTTGTCCCTTTTCCTCTTCTGGTACCAACTGAATAGCCCCCATGCTTAAGAGAGAAAGAACTTGTTTTGGGGCCTATACACATTGATTTGGGGTTAGGTCTGGCCACCCGCTTGGTGTTGGCAACGTGTGGAAGTCAAATCTGTATCCCTGGCTCACTACATTTAATGTCCTGGCTAATGAATTCCCAGTTCTTTGCATGAAGAGCAATCTTTCCCCCCAAAGAGGCAGTCAGTTGATAAGTGCTTGGAAATTTTAAAAGGAAGTCAGAGACAGTTTACCATAGGGGGGAGTCTTATTACTCCCAGATTTGGAAGTGGAGGCCCCCACTGCTTAGTCCTGTGCGTACCCTGGGACTGCAGCCTGGGAGCTCTGCTTGATCTGGGTTTGGACTGAGAAGGTCTGGAAAGGACCAATTCTTGGAATGCCAATGCCTACTAAATCTTGGAGGTTGTACTTGTAAAAAAAATCTTTAACAGTTTGCATAGATTCAGCTTTTTCTTCCATCTTTTTAAGAACTTTTTCTGCCTTGTTGCCAAACAGGCGGTCCTGGTTTAGGGGAGCATCCAATAATTTTGCTTTAACATGATCTGGTAGGGATTGCTCCTTAAGCCAAGCATGCCTTCTAAGTACAGACCCAGTTACAGCAGCCCTGCAAGATGCCTCTAGAGTCTCAAAACCACATTGCAAAGTAAGTTTTCCAACCTGTTCAGCTGAATGTAGCAAATCCTGTAAATCCTTATTTTCAGCACGAGGAAACAACATCATTTTCTGTTTAAGCAATCCAATAATATGTTGCTGATACTTAAACATATGAAACTGGCAGTTTAAGGCCCTAATTGCCAAAGTTGCAGAAGTGTATATCTTCTTACCCCATCTATCCAGCGCCCTGGAGTCTCTATCAGAGGGGGTAGGATTTTTGGCAGTAGTAGCTTTAATGCTCTTGGGCCCCTGTGAAATGGTCTCAGGATCCACAGTAGGATTTTTGAAAAGGAACTTGAGAGAGTTAGGGACTCTGTAATATCTATCAGGTTTCTTGGAAGCAGGAGGGAAAGAGTCAGGGGCCAAGCTAGATTCTGCAAATGCATCATCAACAATGTCTAGTACAGGATGTATGGTTAAAGTCCTGTGCTAGGGCAGGAGTAAGAAATCCCTAAGCCTCTTTTCAGAATCAGAGAAACCTGACTTTCCCAATGAAAATGTTCCCTGAGAGTATGCAAGGTTTCACCAAAAGATAAATCCTCCTTGGGCAGAGGAAATAGTGTCCTCAGCATCAGAATTCTCATATGTAGATAAGGGTAAATCCTGGTCATCAGAGGAAACAGAAAATTCAGAATCCTGGTCGGAAGTATCATAAACAAACTCAGACTCAGGTCTCTTAGAGGGGGAAGGCTGGCTTTCCCTGATTAAAGTAATAAGGTCTTCAGCCATTCTTATCTGTATTTTAGGCCTGATCATGCGGTCTGGGCGTCAGTTTTTTAGGCATGGTTTGAGATTCAGGCCTTGAAGAAGAAGATGGCATCAGTTTAATATGCAAGTCAGTAGGCCTGAATACACCCTTAGAAGCTGGTGCCTGCACAGTGGCTCCGGACCCATCCATGGTAGAGACATCTGCAGTTGCTACAGTTGAAGCATCTCGTGGCATACCGGACACCCGAATGGGTCTCAGTAGAGGCCTGAGAATCAGAAGTAGCCAGTATCAGGGGCTGCAAAAGCGCCTCACTGAGTACCGGCCAACTGGCGACTGGCTTAGGAGAAGCGTTGTTGGCAGCTTTGGACCTAGGCGGCCTGTCTCTGTTTTTATCTTTGCATTTTTTCGGAATGTCGGTAGTCGAATGGCTGACTGAAGATATATCAGGATAATGAAACCGAGCACCAAAATATTTAGAAACGTAAATATACCGACTGCTGATAGTTCGTGGTTTAAATAAGGCACAAAACTGACAGCGAGGTACGTCGTAGTCTTGGCTTAGGCAAGAAATACAGTACGAATTAAAATCTTTATGAGGTATTTGCTTTCCACATGTAATGCAATTAACTTTTACTAACATTGGTTAAGAGCAAGAAAATGTTTCCCCAATGGGGTACTTAGCATTTAGTTGAAGACTTCGGTTCTGAAACTCGAAAATGAAAATTTCAGGAGTCGGCTGACTGGCACTTGCGAACTGCTTCTGCTTCGGGCACTGCATGGCAAGAAAGACTGATGTAATGGCATTGGCTGCATGTTTTATACCTCTGACGTAATGGAAGAAGGGACAGCAACCGACGCAGGACCCAAGACTTTGTTAATTAGGCCGACTGAGGGTTAACCTGCAAGTAGATAACCCAAATGTAATGACTACAACAGTGAAACACGAAGAACATCCATAGTTGCCTGGGCCAGAGAGTAGTCACCACAATGATCTTTGAACAGTCCTTCTAAATCTTCAGAATGACCCTGGATATCAGTGGAAAGCATCCAGAAACACTGTTGTCCAAGGAATTAAAAATGCATCTGTTTTCCAGGCCTTGTTGCAAGGAATAGTGGAGCAGAACTGAGGTAGTTGTTTGTTGTGAATGGAAGCAAACATCTATCTGAGGTATTCCTCACAGCCTGGATCAATTCATGGAAGAACCCCCCCCCCCCCCCAACACACACACACACACACACACACACACACACACACACACACAC
The DNA here is from genome assembly GCF_019279795.1 of Protopterus annectens. NCBI lineage: Eukaryota > Metazoa > Chordata > Ceratodontiformes > Protopteridae > Protopterus > Protopterus annectens. Next base: position 481,514,838 of record NC_056741.1, on the reverse strand, counting down.
ACACCAGATTCAAGTTCCATTTTTGAGGGTACAGCCTGGTCCTTCTCAGCTTGTCTGCCACAAAATATTGCTCTTGACAGCACATAAGATTCCTGTAGACCAAGAATGTGATGAAAAGTTGTATCCCAGGCTACCATGGCTAGTCTTGTATTGAGGGTAAGATCTGGTCTCCCCATTTATGTACCACATCACCGTGGTGTTGTCTGTCACCATTTGTAACAGTCCTGAAGACCATAAATAACTGAGAAAAATCAGAAACATTTATTACTAACAAATCACTTTTATATTTGCGTGACTGGTCTGTCCTTTTTGTTCCAAAGATCCTGCACTTTTATTCCCATCAACACTGATTTCCAAGCAAAGTCTAAGGTGACTGTAGGTTTACACTGTGCTGGTGCTGGAAATGGGAAATGGAAGACCTGGATTCAGATAATACTGGTCTCTCCAACAAAGCAATTCTCTTTCTACAAATCCCAAAACAGGAATCTGGAATGTCAAGGGACACTGATGTTGGGGGCCATACTGACTTTTTTTTTTTTTTTTTTTTTTTTTTAAGTACCACTGAATTTTTCTCATGTGTGGTCTGGCTAGAGGAATCATGAGAATCATGGATGCCATGAATACTAGTATCCTGAGAAATTCGACTTGCTGAGCCCTTGGACTAAGTGAAAAAAAAAAACTCAGGAAAAGATCGAGATATAGATCTACTTTTTCCTATGGAAGAAAAAAATTTTGAACTGAGGAATTTGGAAACACCCTGGGAAAATAATCCTGTGAGAAGGAGGCAAGCAAGTCTTTTATATGTTCTCCTGAAACCCCAGTCTGTGAAGGAGACCTCTCACAGTAGGGAGAGATTCCAGATATGTTAAAAAACTCCACAAATATAAGCAAATCATCTAAATAATAAGGACATTTTGAATACCAAGCAGTCTGCAGTACATTATGACTTGAACAAAACACTTTCTGAATATTCTTACAGCACTGGATAACCCAAAGGGTAATACAAATAAATGAATGCATGATCCAGATGTAGAAAAACATAAGATACATCCCCCCTTGTTTGCTCAAAGCTGCTGTGCGTTAGGCCTTCTGCCCTTACTCTGCTGTTTTCCAAACACCTGCTGTGAGACTACAAAAGATAACTGCTTATTTTCAACTGTTTTCTGCACTTTCTGATCAACTAAAAAATATTTGCAGCATATGTTTGTTTAAACTGTGCAACTGTATTTTACTGCATATTTTAGAGTGTCTGCTAACTGAATTACTCTTACAACTGTAATTACTATTCATCTGCTTGTTTTGTTCATTTTACTTGTTTGCTGCACTTGAAAAACACTAGCATAGACTAGGTTCAGATTTTTGCTGAAGCTAGTACTGTTTGTGACCTTTGGAGCATGTAAAACAGTTAATATTTTGTCTGGAGAGCCCCCCTGTGCTCTTGTAGGAGGACGGTACAGTTTGGACTGATCTAGCCAGAGTTATTGTTGCAGGGCTCTGTTTATGGTGTTTTAACTGGATAATTTAAATGTTGGCTGTTTCCTGTTTCTCTGCTTTAATAAACCTATGTTTGAACCAGTTTGTGCTTGTTTGCTCAAAGATGCAGTGAGTTATGCCTTCTGCCCTTGCTCTACCTTTTTCCAAATACCTGCTGAGAGACTACAAAAGGGCCTATTTTCAACTGTTTTCTGCACTTTCTGATTAACTATGTAGTGCACCAGCAGCAGCAGGTGTAGCTGAATAGTGTACGGGTTCCTTTCTACCTTACTCTGGTGACACCCCTATTTACACCCAACACATCAAGGTTGCAAACAACAGATTTTATTCTAGATCACAGCTCTAATCTTAACAGGCAACAGCATAGTAGCAACAAATTATTGCAGTAGCACAAAGTTTGGCAATAAGGCAATATGAAGTATACATACGGTGAAATCACACCTCCCAGAACTCAATAAGAGCGGTCTTGTCATTCAGATATGAGCAAAAATACAATGTCATTAAGCAGTAAAGATTCTATAATGCAACAATACTAACAGCAGCTATGACCTTGATCAGTTCCAATCAGACCAAACTGTGAAAACACTGTTATACCCTGTTCACTGGCCAGTGACTACTTACAGTCTTAATGCCGGCATGATGGGGCCCGAAGTTGGAGCACATATGAAACCCGGGTACTTGTAATCCACAAAGCATTTAAGGGGAAATCCACACTGAGGGGTGAGTAACATGAGATCCACAAAATGACAGCCAGTACTATTTCGAGAGAAAGCTAAACAATTCCAGTTCAGAAAAGAAAAAAGGGAAAAGCCTAGGCCCACAGTCCCAGTTGAAGCTATAGCACAATCTTATGAAAGTATAAAATGGCGGCTGAAGCCTCTTACCACTCTGTTGATAATATTCTGGATGTCAGGCACCGCAGCTCCACTGATGAGAAGTGTAGAGATCACCCAACAGCCGTCTGGTAATCGAAAATGGCTTCTTTATAATAGGGCCCACAGTACTGCTGTCCTTGCTGATCAGATGCAGGTGTGGGACTACTGGTTCCAGACTTCTCTCCAGATTCCACAGATTACCATTGACCAGGTTTTCCAAGGAGGGGAAAAACACTATCTGCAACTTCATTTCCCTCACCCAGACACTAAACACATCCGGTTTTAATGCAAGGCCCCTTATTCCTTCACCCTGATCTCTTTCACTTTTGTTTCTCTCTTTTATGTTGTGTCTTTTGGCTTTTCTCGGTTAGGGGTCGCCACAGTGGAACTCCGGTCCACTAATGATTGGCAGTAGATTTTTACGTGCCGAGTTGCCAGCCCTGACGCACAACCTTCAACGAAGGTACGCCCATTCATGCATGTCTCCACACAGAAGATGCTCTAGCTGAGAATCGAACAGGACAACGTCTTACTGTGAGGCGACAACGCTACCACAGCACCATATCAAATGAAAAGTCGTTCCACCTTGTGGTGTATCTGAAAACTGCTGTCTGTTAACCATACAGTGAAATAGTGGGAGTTACAACTAAAACAATATTTGTTTCTGTAAACTGTGCAACTGTATTTTACTGCAGTTTGTAAATTGTCTACTAGCCGAATTCCTCTTACAATTGTAATTATTGTTCATCTGCTTGTTTGTTCATTTTACTTGTTTGCTGTACTTGAAAAACACTAGCATACACTAGGTTCAGATTTTTGCTGAATCTAGTAATGTTTGTGACCTCTGGAGCTTATAAAACAGTTATTCATTTGTCTGGAGAGCCCCCCACCCCCACCCCGTGCCCTCGTGGGAGGAAAATACAGTTTGGACTGATCCAGCTAGAGTTACTGTTGCAGGGCTCTGTTTATGGCGTTTTGATTGGATAATTTGAAGTTTGGCTGTTTCCGGTTTTTCTGCTTGAAAAAGTCTGTGTTTGAACTGGTTTATGCTTGTTGGGGCACTGTGCAGCATCTCACACTACTACACAGGGGGATTGCCAGTTAAAGAAGCTTGCTCTCTAGCCTTGCAAATATCACCTAAACCAGAGCTCTTTGAACCTACACTTACTAATACCTGCCCCTGCTGTATTCTCTATTCATATGTTATAGCTAGACCAAGATTATTCCTAGCACCGTGAATTGTCCGTTTCCCTCCATTTCTCCTACCAGCCTGGTTGACATGGGTCTACTGAGGCAGTGTAGCAACTGCGTCATGTACACTGACAAATCTCTACTTCTAAATCATTCCTGTATCATTTGTGAGAGATGCACTTACTTTATGAAACTGGAACCACAGCTCTCTTGCACAACAGATAGCAATACAGAACGGGTTGTCAGCCCACTTAGCACAATTTCTGCACATGACACACAGCATACACACAGACCAACATATGCAGAAGTACTAGCAAAAAAATCTACCTAAACACCAGAGACCTCCAAAACACATACATACTAAACCAACCATAATACCCAAAACACACAATACACATAATGACACAAGCAACAAGTGTCTCACTATCAAAGCCCATAAGGCAACGCACATCCACTCCAAATATCTTAGTCACAGAGACTATAGTGAGGCACACAGATGTCTTCCGCACCAGGCTGAACAAGGAGAAAGTCACAGTCAGGTGTCTTTCTGGTGCCAGGATTCGTCAGATCATGCAGGCACTCAAGTCTCTCAACAAGTACAATTATGATTCGGTCATAGTACATGTTGGTGTGGACAACTTGAGATGCACCTCCCTGGATTACACGAAGACAGACATAATTGAGCTCTCTGATTATGTGTCACATCACAAGCAGGTATGATCCTAGCTTTGAGCAGCATACGACCTTAGTCTAGAATGATACCACAATATAAACAGAAAATCATTGACTTCAATAATAGGGCCTCTTTTAGGCAATGTCACAAGGACAGAATTCCCGACAGAAAAAATTCATCAGAAAACAACCTCAAGGTTATGCTGCTAAATGCTAGGAGTCTTAGCATGAAAAGTACAGTTTTGTACCTACCATAAATGTAGATGTCCGAACTGGATAGCATCTGCAGTCATAACAAATGGGTTGTCCTGTCGTCAGGCAGCCCTTCGGTCGGCCGGATTCCAAAGTCTGGGTCCGGCTTCGGCTGATGTCGCACTTCACCCGACGTCATCTCTGCTGGTCTTCGGGTATAAAGGCATCAGCCGGCGCCATTTTCCTCAGTGTTTCTTGCCCCAGATGCCAATTGCCCTCTTGGAAAGCTAAATTTTGGATAAATGCCAATGTTTCCAAAATAGTAGAAGGCAAACACAAAAATAAACATGTATGTACATATATACAAACAAATACACCATAAGAGACCCCCCCCCCCCAGCTAGCTATTAGGAGGGTAAATACCCTAGGAGTACCGCAGAGGGGAAGGAGGGAGGGTAATCCTGACTGCAGATGCTATCCAGTTCGGACATCTACATTTATGGTAGGTACAAAACTGTACTATGTCCTTCATGGATGCATCTGCAGTCATAACAAATGGGTAGAATACCATAGCCAAACTAGGGAGGAGGAATAATAATTATGGTGTAGTCAGGATCCCTTGCAGTACAGCAGTGGCAAACCCTGCTCGGGATCTAGAATATAGAGGTAAATTATAATGCTTGGCAAATGTATGCACGGAGGTCCAAGTAGCTGCCTCAATAATGTCCTTGGTTGCCACTCCTCTTAAGAAAGCTGTGGTAGTGGCTGTAGCCCTTGTAGAATGAGGTCTTATGTTCTGTGGAATTGGTTTTCCATGGTAGGAGTAACAGAATCTTATGCAATTTCCTATCCATTTGGAGATTGTCTGTTTGGAAATTGCTTTTCCTTCCCTTCCTGTTGCATAGGCTACAAAGAGCTGGTCAGTTTTTCTGTTACCTTTGGTTCTGTCCAGGTAGTAGCGTAACTGTCTATGTACATCCAAGGTATGCATTATTCTTTCACCTCTGTTTTGTGGATTGGGAAAGAAGGTAGGTAGGTGGATTGCCTGGTTTAAAGACACTCTGGATACCACCTTAGGCATAAATGTAGGATTAGTTCTCATGGACACCCTATCTTGATGGAAGATTAGGAAGGGTTGCACTGCCATTAAGGCCTGTAGTTCGAAACCCTCCTTGCTGAAGTAATAGCCAGTAGGAAAGCAGTTTTCCATGACAGGTGTTGTAGATCTGCTGTTGCTGCTGGTTCAAACGGAGGGAGTGTCAACTTTTCTAGTACAAAATTCAAGTCCCATGCTGGTAATGGTGGTTTCCTAGGAGGTTTTACATTCTTGATCCCTCTGAGGAACTGCCTGAGTAGAGGATGTGAAAAGACAGGAGGATCAAAGCTGTATTCTGCTGAAATAGCTGATGCATGTATCTTGATGGAGGAATAGGACAGGCCTGTATGTAGAAGCTCTGCCAAGTACTCCAGAATGTTAGCAATATCTATGTTCGACACATATTTTCCTCTTTCAGTACTCCAAATGACGAACCTTTTCCATTTTCCTGCATAGTTCCTTCTTGTTGAAGGTCTGCGGGCTTCAAGGATAATGTCTTTAACCCTTTGTGAAAGGTCTGGGTTAGTTACTGCTATGTGATGCTCCAGGCAGTCAGTTGCAAGGTTTTTAGGTTTGGATGTATGATGTTGTAGTTGTTCTGAGTTAACATCAGAGGCATCAGGGGTATTGACCACATTTTCTCGAGACATGGTCCTCAGCAATGGGTACCAGTGTTGTCTTGGCCAGTTCGGCGCTATCAGAATTATCCTTGGACGTTCCTCTTTGATTTTCAGTAGTACCTTGTGCATCAAGGGAAGAGGTGGAAATGCATATGCTGTCAGGCCTTTCCAGCTGAAGGATAGAGAGTCCACCTTCCATGCAAGTGGGTGGAATGTCCTTGTGCAGAATTTTTTGAGCTGGTGATTTTGTGGGGAAGCGAATAGATCTATTTGTGGCATTCCCCATTTCTTTGTGATGGTCTTGAAGATGTCCGGGTGTAGCATCCATTCGTGAGCATCCGAGGTGGTTCTGCTTAAAATGTCTGCTAGGGTGTTCTCTTTTCCCGGTACAAATATTGCCTGTAACTGGATGTTGTAGCTGAGAGCCAGATTCCAAAGGTCCAAAGTCATTCTGCATAGGGGGTAAGAATGATTGCCTCCCTGTTTGTTGATGTACCACATGACTGTGGTGTTGTCTGTCCTTATCATCAAATGACCTTCTTTGAGGAATGGTCTGAATTTTAGGATTGCCAGTTTTACTGCCAGCATTTCTTTTTGGTTTATGTGCAGGTGCAGCTGGTCCTGAGTCCACAGTCCTTGTACGCATTTGTCCATCATGTGTGCTTCCCATCCTAGGTCTGAGGCATCCGTTGTGATGGTTTGGTTTGCTCGAAAGTTGTGGAAGGGTAAGCCTGGGTTTGACTGGCATGCCCGAGCCCACCATAGGAACTCCTGTTTTAAGCATGGGATCAGTGGTATTTCTGTTTCTAAGCTGTGACTGTGTTGAGACCATAAATTCTTTAGGTACCACTGTAACTTTCTCATATGCAGTCTGGCATGTGGGACCTAGATTATGCATGATGCCATGAAGCCCAAGGCCTGCAGAACTTTTCTTGCTGTTAGTTTGTTCTGTTTTGTTAATGCCAAGAAGTAAAGAGGGAGTTCTTTTGTTTTTCTGCAGTTAGGAATGCCATCTGTTTTACTGTGTCCAATTCCGCGCCCAAGAAAGTTCTTGTCTGGGATGGTGTCAGCCTTGACTTTTGTAAATTGACTGTGTATCCCAGGGCTTGAAGCAAGTAAATGACCCTTTGTAAATCTGTTGTCAGCTTGCTTTTGTTGTCCGCTTGTAACAGGCAGTCGTCCAGGTATGGATAAATTTGGATTCCCTGTACTCTGCAGTGAGCGATTACTGATGCCAGGCATTTTGTGAATACTCTGGGCAGTAGATAAGCCAAAGGGCAATGCTGAGAATTGATAATGCTCTGATCCTGCAAGAAATCTGAGGTATCTTCTGCAATTTGGTCGAATGGGGATGTGCAGGTATGCCTCCTTGAGATCTAGAGTTACCAGCCAACACTCCTTGCCCAGCATGGGAAGAAGTTGCTGTAGGGTCAGCATTTTGAATTTTGGGACAATGATGTATGTGTTTAAGATGGACAGGTCGAGAATAGGTCTCCAGTTTTTCTTTTCTTGGTACTAGGAAGAGTCTGGAGTAGAATCCTTTGCCCTGTTCTGTTATTGGTACCCTTTCCACAGATCTCATCTTTATTAATTCCGCTATCTGATGCAGGGCTTCTATTTTTTGATTTGGGGGCAGGTTTGGCAGTCCTCTTTTTACTGGTAAAGTGTGGAAGTGGAACCGGTAGCCTTGGTCTATGGTTTGCAAAATCCACTTGTCTTTTGTAATATAGTGCCAATTTTTCGAGAATAAGGCTAACTTTCCGCCTAATGGTGCTGCTATTTGCTCCCTGGTAGGCGGAGTCAGAGCCAAGTCACTGTGATTGTCCTGTTGCAGTGGCAGTGGTTGTGTCTGTGCCTCGGTTATTGCCTTGCCACTGTCGTCCTCTGTAGGCACCTCCTCTGGATTGATTTCTGCCCCTCGGCGTCTGTTCCTGCCCCTTTGTGATCTTGTGGAGTCAGGAAAGGACCAATTTTGGCAGGCCAGTTCCTGCTAAACCTTGGGGCTGAACCTGTAGGAAATCATTAACTGTTTGTACAGATTTTGCCTTCTCTTCCATTTTCTTCATTACCTGCTGGGCAGGTTCCCAAATAGACTGGCCTTATCCATAGGAGCATCCAATAGCTTAGCTTTAACATGATCCGGCAAGACCTGTTCTTTCAACCATGCATGCCTTCTTATAACTGTGCCAGTCATGGCTGATCTAAATGAAGCCTCCAGTGCATCATAGCCACATTTTAAAGAATGGTTACTAACCTGTTGGATGTTATTCACCATTTCTAATACATATTTCTTATCTAAAGATTCATCAGAGGACAGCTTTTTAATTAACTGATCAAGCATAAACTCTTGGTATTGGATCATGTGGAATTGACAGTTTAAAGCTCTAGCTGAGAGAGTAGCAGAGGTGTAGACTTTTTTCCCCCATCTCCCTAAGGACCCGGATTCCCTTTCAGAGGGAATAGGGTTTTTTGCTGTGGTTGAGGCTACTGCCTTAGGCCCCTGGGATATAGTTTCGGGGTCTGCAAGTGGGGCCTTGTATAGGTGGTGATGAGTGTCTGGCACCCTGTAAAATCTATCTGGTTTGCCAGGGGCTGGAGGTAAAGAATCAGGTGCAGTGCAGACATCATTAAATGCATCGTCCACAACAGATAGGACAGGAGGTATAGCTAAGGGCCTATGTTGTGGTAAGTGCAGAAAAGTCCTAAGCCTTTTTCTTGAATCTGAGAAATCTTGTCCCTGCCATTGGAATTGTTCTCTCATGGCATGTAAGGTTTCCCCAAAGGAGAATTCCTCTGGTGGAGAGGCAGCTGGAATGGATTCTTCAGCATCTGAATCTTCATAATTGGAGAAAGGAGCCTCTGGCTGGTCTGTAATGTCTGAGTCATCCGCAGAATCATCAGAGGACACAGGCTCGGGGGGCTCTGCTCTAGGTCTCTTTTCTGGGGGCTGAGAGGCCCTGTCTGGGTGAGATTGGGATCCCCTAATTAAGGATATTAAATCTTCTGCCAGAGTAAGCATTTGTGAACTAGAAGTGGGCCTGAGTGAGGGTGGTTTAACAGGCACTGATTTAGCTGATTTGGCTGCTTTAGCCCTGGCAAAGGCCTTAATAGACATGGCTGCAGGAGGCCTAGCAGCACCACGTGCTGGGGTAGAGATATCCAAGGGGATGGTGTCTGATAGATCAGTAGGAACCACAGTTGTAGGCAAAATTTCTGAGGCTAGTTCAGGTAAGGTAGCAGGAGCCTCAGTAGTAGTCATGGATTCGGCTGTAGATTGACCAGTTTTCTCGGTTTCGTCCGAAACCGAGACACTCGCGGCTTGCTTAACCGTGGTTTCAGCCGAAACCGCGGACCGCGAGTGTCGGTCTTTTTCTTTGCGTTTTTTAACAATTTGGGTAGTCGGAGGATCCGACGGCATAATGTACGCAAAATCTGAGCGAAAAACTGTTCAGCAAACTCCGACCGACGCCTAAGCGTTCGTCGGTTGAAGGAAGCACAGGCCGAACAGGCTGCTACGTCGTGGTCTGGGCCTAAGCAAGGCAAACAGTAAGAGTGGAAATCTTTATGAGGTATTTGTTTCCCACAAGTTAAACAGTTATTGACTTTTTCTGACATCGGCTGAGGCAAGAAAGAGTCCCCAACTGGGTACTTAGCTTTTTAGAAGTCTTCGAAGTAGTATTCGGTAGTAGTAATCTCTGGATCTGACCGACCGGCACTTGCGAACAGCTTCTGCTTCGGGCGCCACGTGGCAAGAAAGACTGAGGAAAATGGCGTCGGCTGATGCCTTTATACCCGAAGACCAGCAGAGATGAAGTCGGGTGAAGTGCGACATCAGCCGAAGCCGGACCCAGACTTTGGAATCCGGCCGACCGAAGGGCTGCCTGACGACAGGACAACCCATTTGTTATGACTGCAGATGCATCCATGAAGGACATCATGAGCAGTCCTCACCTTGGAAGACACTGACATCTATGCAGTCAAGGAGACCTGGTTCAAGGCAGTGGAGAGCACCCCAGCCATACCAGGTTACACTGCCTACCACACACTCAGACCACAAATGGAAGGAGTGAAAACTAAAGAAGGCTTTGTATCAATATTCATTAAAGATAAATACACCTCCAGATTGGTTAAACAGTATGATTCCCTAGAGACACTTCAGGTGTAACTAATTGTTGGTAGGACATATTTTCAAGTCATTGCCAGCTACAGGACCCCCCTCCATGAATCAACACACGCACTCTGCCTACTTGGATCTACTGGAATCCATCAAGACGCATCTGAACAACATGGTTATGTATGATTTTAACTACCCATCCATTGACTGGGTAAATTACTCATGCTCAAACTCACATTCTCTCCAGTGCCCTGGACCAGCTGGTGGACACCCCAAACAGGGGCGATAACATCTTGGATCTGGTGCTTACCAATATGGGGGAGCTGCTGTAGCACCCCCACCGTAAGATCTTCCCTTGTCAGATCTGACCACAAATCAGTCTCATTCGAAGTAACTATAACACTGCACCCCCCCCCACCACCACCAAGCAGATAAACTAAAAAACTTCCCCAAAGCAGATTATATCTTTCTAAGAGATGGTATAAATAGCTTTGCTGCACTTCCCCCTCAGATGGAACTGGCAGCTATGCAGAGTCCTACACCAATGCTTTTTACAAACAACTGTATAACTGCACTGACGTGACCAAAACAAGCTCTTCAAGGAAGGCACAACCTGCCTGGTGGACAACTGCCACTAACAGGCTTTACAATAAAAGGAAGAAATTGTTGTCCAAAAGTAAGCAAGAGCATGCCCTAAACTGGAAACACTCCCTCCTCAGCTATTAAACAAGCAAATAAGACTTATTGTGAAGTCCTCCAAAACAAACTACGAATCCAAATTAGCATCCTCAACTAAGGGCAACCATAAGGCATTCCTTAGTTACATCCGTAGCCTAAAGGGTAAGACCCAGATTTGCGCCGAACTGGTAGTTAATGATACCATATACATTGAGCCTGTGGATATAGCAAACCTGTTAGCTGACAGGTTCTGTGAAAACTTCACTCCGTCCCCACCACACATACTCCATGACATTCTTTTTACCTGTCCCCCACCTTGTATCCCTAGATAGCAGATCATAAATGCCCTCTCCAAGGCCAAAAACACACCTGATAACACTCAACGCTGCATCCTACAGGGGCTCCAACAAGAATTATCAACACCATTGGGTACTCTTTTCAATCATAGCCTAAGCAGTGGCTTCATCCCAGCTGAATGGAAAATGGCCATCATTATCCCTTTGCACAAGGGTGTGGTGCTTCCACCAACCCCGGGGACTATAGATCTATTAGCCTGACTAGCCTCATCTGCAAGGCCATAGAATGAATTATCATGGACCTTATCAAAAATATATAGGTAATCTCCAAACACATGACCCTACTCAGTTTGGATTTGTCAGAGGGACAGCATGCCTGTTAAATCTGGTGATCTTCCTTGAGACAGTCACCAGAGCTCTGGACAAGGGGAAAACTGTGCATACAGCCTACCTGGACTTGGCCAAGGCTTTTGACACTATCCCCCACTCAGGAGTTATTGACAAACTTACCCAGTTAGATATCAAACCTTATATCATTAGGTGGGTTGCTAACAGGCTCACCAATAGAACCCATACTGTCAAAATAGAGGAGCATCTACCTCCAACAGCAGACTCATAACCAGTGGTGTTCCACGGGGATCAGTCCTGGGGAACTCTACTGTTCGGAATCTATTTCTCCAAAGTACAAGCAAAAAATAAAGGTCTGTGGCTGACAAAGTTTTCTGATGACTGCAAACTGGGAGTGGTCACAGAATTCTGAAATGATTTTAACTTCCTACAAGAGGGTCTTACGCAAACAAATGACTGGTGGCAAAGTTACGGCCTTAAACTCAATGCAAAAAATGCATCATCATCCCTTTCTGTAAGACTGATGTCCCCTGCTAACTACCACATCAAGAGAAACACCCTAAGTACACACACAGTGGTGAGAGACCTGGGCATACAGGTTGACAGCATCCTTATCTTTGATGACCATGTCTCCACAGTGGTAAGAAGGTCCTTCTAACCTCACTGTACTCTTCCATCATCGGGCCAATAATGGAGTACAATGCCCCTTCTGGTATGCAACCTTTCCAGGCACCTGCAGCAATTGCAGAGACCACAAAAGTTCCTCACAAGAAGAATTCAGGTATTCAGCATGTGTCCTATGTTGATCAGGTGAAATCACTGTCACATTATTCTTTTTCATACAGACTACTCAGAGGCGAACTCTGGCTTGTGGATAAGGCAATCTCTGACTCTGCTTTACTGGAAATGTTGCATATTGGTATGTCCAATGGCTCATGGGTTACTCACTCTAAAGACTTTAACCTGGTATGTGACATTAATAGAACCTGCTGGAGGGACAGATTTGTCTCCCAAAGGTTAACACATTTGTGAAACAGACTAATTCATTTCAAGCAAAACACCTCTTTGGCCCTCTTCAAGCACAATCTGGACGATGGGATGGGTAACCATAAATTCACCCAGGGGGTTCCACCTATGTCTCTCTTGGACAGGATCGTGGAAACATGGGCATAACTTAGCTAGGCTTGTAAGGGCCCTAGGGCCATTAGCCTAGTAACCTCCTATGATCCTGTGATCTTGTGAAATCTGGTATAATAGGAATTTGATGACAAACAGCCTTTAAACCTATGATTACTAAAAAACATACAGGGGGAATGAAAGATAATAAGTAATGAAGGTAAGTATTTTCAACTTTCACAAACTAGTTTAGAAAAGAAAGACCTAAGACTGGTCTCTATGAAGTTTTTTTTTTCTTTCTTTTGTAACAGAAATATTCTTAAATAAAAGCCCTTCCCTATCGGAGAAGGAGGAATAGCTTCTATCACCCAGAGTTAGGACATACTGAATGACTGGAGGGAAAAAGTTTGATCTGTCATATGAGGAGGAATCCACTGAAAAGGAGGGAAGAAGGAAGGGATTCACACTAACATCTGCTTCACTGATATATCACTCTTAAAACCTATTAGTCTGAAATAATCTGTTTCCAAAGAGAGAGAAATGGAGAGCCAGGTTTTGGAGAGGATTTCAAGTCTTACCAGGAGTGGGGTAGTGATGGTGGGCCATTCTGTAGATAGTCATTCAGACCTGTTGAACCATCCTTATTTCTGATGGGGCTCCTCCTTTCTTTTTGGAGCCCCCCTGTCACTGTTTTTTGAATGTCTCTATGCCAGAAGCTTGCTGTGTGTACTTTTTTTGTTTTAAATAAAAGGAAAGGCACACAGGTAGTTATAAAATCTCTGACGAACTTGGAAAAGGAAGCCTGAAGAATCTGAGAGACACCCTGAAGCATGAATCAACTTGCCTTTCTTATCACACCTTTTCAAGACCTCAGTAGCACACAGTCCAAAACCAACTGCTCTATCTAAAGGAGAATTCAAATTTTCAGTTTTAACAGCCTCACGTAGATTTTGCAGATGGAACTAATCAAACTTCCTCATAAATGTTACAGTAGCAGCAGCTCTGGAAGAGACATCAACTGAATCATAAAAACACACTTCAGAGAGTGTTTGGATATTTTAGACACAAAGGCAATGAAATTCTACAAAGAGGATGTTCATCAGTAGAAGGAAAATACGCTATAATGTTCCTCATATTATCAAAAGGAGGAAGCATAAACTTTAACTTGACAGCTTGACAATTAACAATTCTAAAAATAAGTGTACCATAAGAATACACTTTTTCACTCAAATCTTCCAACAGATTTCCCAGTCTTAGCAGATTGGGAAGGATTAGCATTTACCAGATGTCTAGCAGCAATAGGATTTATCAAAGAAATCACTAAAGGGTCAGGTCTGGGATAAAGAAGTAAAATACAATTATATACAAATTGAGGAACTTTATACAATCTATCAGATTTTTCAGGGGCAGCAGGCTGGCTGTCAGGCAAGTTACAGGCTGTAAAAAAACATCTTCCTGTGCTGGAAGAACAGGAAGACCTGGAGTAGGATTCATGAAATTCAAGTTAAAATAAATCATAATATTTCATGAAAGACAGTGGAACATCATTATATGTTCTCATTGAAACAACTGATACACTCTGGATATAGTTTCAGAAAAAGAAAAATTTTCTAAGGGACTATCAGAAGAAACCTTCTCCTCTGAGTCAGAATGAGTTACTTGAGGAGAGAAAACAGAAGTTATCCCCCCACAATCATTTTTCTGTTCGGTAACCTGGAAATCTTTAGAAACTGGACTTCCTTTTCCTCTTAACAAGAGCAAAGGGGTCAACAACCTGAACTAAACCCTGAGCTTTGCCCAATAAATCATTCTTGTCTAAAGTAAAAGAGGCAGGGGAAGGTAAATGTTTGACTTTCTGCTTTTTAACAGGAAATTCCATAACAGCAGACGTACTCCTGTCAGACACAACACCCCCAGAACAAGTATTCCAGTCCGGCTAGACAGAAATGCAGTCCCTGCAACTTCCTCCAAGACCAACAAGAATGGCTCTCCCTTGCCCACTAAGGGCTCACCAACAGCCTGCTGATGCTGCATCTAATCTCTGGTCCATGGAGGCCTAAGGGACTTCACCAGAGGGAGCAAAAGTAGAAGACAGATATTGTGAGAAACCAGAAATGGCCACCACACAGTTACCCATCTGTGGTTGAGGCAAATTTGTAACCTGCTGAAATGGCAAAGAATGCCTGGAAACTTTTTTCTTTTTATTGCTAGAAAAAGGAAGAAAGGAACTGTTAAGCTGTTCCATGGTGAACCCAAAAATGGAGTATGAAACCCAGGGAAGACTAACTGCAACAGTTGGTAAAACAGGCAAGTAAGAAAAAAAAAGTATTTTTCTCTAAGAAAAAACACAGTAAAAAAACACCAAAATACTTACAGTGGCCCCTAAAAGTACTTTAACAAAAGCTTAAAGCAGAAAAACAATGAAAGAATAAAGTTTTAACTTTTGTCTGTAAAAGTTAAAAGTTACACTTCACTGTACATGACAGTCTAATAAAACACTTTTTCTTAGATTAATTTAATTAATTTCATAGAAAAGTTAAGTATTTATTAAAATAAATACATGTGGAAGTGTTTTTACTCAAAGGGAACTTATCTGCCAAGCAATGGAGAAATGCTGGCCAATCACTGATTGTCAAAAGCCTGCAAGACGAGCACTCTTCAGCAACAGAAAAGCTCTGAGGGGCTTGGCACTCAAACCATGGATTTTACTCTGCTCTGCTTGATCTGATATCACTTTGGACATGTGGAAGGTGTCCCTTAGGGTTTGGGAGCTTCACAGCTGTTATATCCTATGGAGGATATAACCCACATATTAAGGCTACTGAAACAGTTATTCACATGACGTGCATTATGGAGATTTATAGACTACATATATGTATGTATATATATATATATATATATATATATATATATACATATACATATATATATATATATATACATATATATATATATATATATATATATATAAAACTAAGTTTTGAATTCTGTGATTTTTTTTTTTTTTTATGGAAACTTCCAGCATTTAGGATTAGCATTTACCAGGTGTTTAGCAGCAAGAGGATTTACCAAAGAAATCAGTACAGGGTCACCACTTGAGAGTTATGGTTATGTATTTCTATTTAATTTATTGATTTATTTGGCTTTGTTGACTGGAAAGTCTGACTGGCCCAGTGAGAAAACTACAAAAGATGCATTTAAGATACTCAAGCCTGAACAAACTATTTAAAAATGTATATTACATGCATAGTTCTTAAAGACATATAGACACAAACAAGTAATTGTTCTATAGTGACACTATACACAGATAAAAAGCATCTCTTTGGTGACATTATACAAGACATTTAATTTAAGGTATAATAGCATTTAGTATGCAAACAGTTCATGTGCAATATACATGATAAGCAATCATTACACATGACTTATAAGACAGTCAGGACGGTTACAGTACAGATGCTTGGATTAAATAAAATTGAAGTAAGGAGTGTGAAATATTAGCTAGCAGGTAGATAACGTACAGTTGTGTACACTTATCATAAATATAGATGTTCAAGTGTATTCACTGTTGCAGTCATCACCTGTGGGTTATCCCGGCTGTAGTAACCCTCGGCCGGCCCGAATACCAGAGTCAATGTTTTTGTGCGCCGGCTGCTGTCGCCTGTAGTCTGACATCAGGTCGTCAGTACTATAACTTAAGGCAGCCGACATCATTACATCAGTTTTTCTTGCCCTAACCCATGAGAAGCACAAGGGAAAAGAGAGAAGTGGTCCTGGTGGCTAAGCACCACCTTGGGAAGCTTGTGTCCCCCTAGGGGAAAATGTTAAATGGGGGATGGAGGGAGGGAAATCAAGACTGCAACAGTGAATACACGAACATCTACAGTTATGGTAAATGTACACAACTGTACTATGTTATTCATGTTTCACTGTTGCAGTCATCACCTGTGGGAGGATTCCCAAACCTGAGGTAAAGGATGGAAGGATAGGTAGAGTCCTAGGTATGGGTCAGCAGGCCCTGCAGAATTGCAGAGGCAAACCCTGCTCTAGACTTAGAAAAGAGAGGTAGGTGGTAATGCTTTGTAAAGGTATGGACAGAGGTCCAGGTGGCTGCTTCCAAGATGTCCCTAGTAGGTACTCCTCTGAGGAAGGCAGTGGAAGTGAAGGTTGCCCTAGTGGGGTGGGTACAGACAGATTTAGGGATGGGTTTCCCATGAAATCTGTAGCAAACATGGATACAGTGTGAAATCCATTTGGAAATGGTTTGTTTGGAGATGGGCTTCCCCCTCTGCCTCTGAGGCAAAGCTTACAAGAAGCTGGTCAGTTTTTCTGAATGGCTTAGTACGGTCCAGATAGTATCTGAGTTGTCAGTGCATATCTAGTGAATGTAGAATTCTTTCCCCCTTGTTTTGAGGGTTTGGAAAGAAGGTGGGAAGGTATATGGCCTGGTTATGGGTCACATCAGATACTACCTTGGGCATAAAGGAGGGATTAGCCCTCAGAAAGAGACTGCATGGAAAATTATGAAGGGCTCGACAGCCATGAGAGCTTGAAGTTCCGAGACCCTTCTGGCTGATGTGATAGCTAGCAAGAAGGCAGTCTTCCAGGAGAGGTATTTCAATTCTGTTGAAGAGGCAGGTTCGAAAGGAGGCAAAGTTAATTTCTCTAACATATAATTCAGGTCTCAGGGTGAAGTAGGTGGTCTTCTGGGAGGCCTGATATTAGAAGCCCCTCTGAGGAATTGCTTAATCAAATGATGAGAGAAGAGGGGTGGGTCTGAATTATAATGGGCAGAGATGGCCGAGGCATGGAGTTTAATAGAGAAGGAGAGGCCACTATTGAGTAACTCTGCTAAGTAATCAATGATGAGAGGGCTGGAAGGTTGGAAGTTACTGCCCCCTTTTGATTGTTTCCAGGAGCAGAATCTTTTCCATTTTCCTGCATAAGATTTTCTTGTGCTGGGCCTTCTGGCCTCTGTGATGATGTCCAGGACCTGTTTGCTTAATTGGGACTTCTTGTTAGTTTTCGGAGTATAAGCCATGCTGAAAGTTTGAGTGTCTGTAGGTCTGGGTGCACTATCTTCTCCCTCTCCTGGGTCAAGAGGTCTGACCTTAGGGGAAGCAAATTCGGGGGTTAAGGTCAGACTGCGCAGTAAGGGGTACCAATGCTGTCTATGCCAATCTGGAACAATGAGGATGGCCTTTGGTCTCTCCTCTCTTATTTTTATCAGAACCTTGGGAATAAGGGGCAGGGGAGGGTATGCGTACACAAAGAGGGAGCTCCAGGGGAAGGTCAAGGCATCCATCTTCCATGCTAGGAGGTGATGCTCCCTGGTACAAAACCTATGCAGCTGGTGGTTGAGGTGCAAGGAAAAGAGGTCCACCTCTGGGGTCCCCCACTCCTGGGTGATTTGCAGAAAGATTTTTCTGTGGAGATGCCATTTGAGAGGGTCCAGTAAGTTTCTGCTTAGGTGGTCTGCCAGTGTGTTGTTGATCCCTGGTAAGTATTGGGCAATTAGGTGTAGCCCCATGGAGGTGGCTGTAAACCAGAGACTCATGGTTAACCTGCACAGGGGGTAAGACTGGGTGCCCCTCTACTTGTTGATGTACCACATTACTGTGGTGTTGTCTGTTTTTATAAGGAGGACCCCTGGCCTGAGATGGGATTGGAAGGAAGTCGGAGCGTCTTGCACTGCCATCATTTCTTTCTGGTTGATGGGCAAGTGAAGTTGCTGGGCATTTCAAAGGCCTTGGGTACACCTGCCTGCTAGGTGAGTGCCCCAAGCTATGTCTGAGGCATCGATGGTGATGGTTTGGCTGGAAGGGCAAAGGATGAAGGGAAGACCCTTGTTCATGGCACAGGCCTCTGCCCACCAGAGGAATTTGTCCCTTATGTAAGGGATCAGTGGGAGAGTGGGCGCGAGGGACAGAGTGCTGAGACCAAAGGTTCTTTAAGTACCACTGAAGTTTTCTCATGTGAAGCCCGGCAAGAGGGATGAGAAGGATGCAAGATGCCATCTACCCCAGGGCTTACAGGAACTTCCTCGCAGTGAGGTGATTTCTGGAAGCCAGCTGGGTGAAGTAGAGAGGCAGGAAGCTCTGCTTTTCTGGGGATAGGAAGGCCATTAGGGCTGCTGTGTCCAGCACAGCTCCCAGGAAAACAATTTTCCTGGTGGGGTTTTGCTTTGATTTTTTTCTCATAGATGGTGAACCCTAAGGAATTTAGCAGTTTCTTGACAAAGAGAAGGTCCTGAAGCAACTTTTCGTTGCTGTTCGCCTGAATGAGGCAGTTGTCCAGTTAAGGGAAAATCTGTATATTTCTCTGTCTGCAGAATGCTATAGCTAGGGCCAAGCATTTGGTGAAAACTCCGGGAGCAGTAGATAAGCCAAAGGGCAGTGCAGAGAACTGAAAGTGCTGAATGCCTGCTCTGAAGCGTAGGAATTTTCAGCATGATTACCTGATGGGGATGTGGAGTTAGGCATCTTTTAGGTCTAGTGTCACCAGCCAGGCATTTTGTGTGAGCATAGGCAGGAACTGCTGCAAGGTTAACATTTTGAATCTCCTGATGGGGATGTGGAGTTAGGCATCTTTTAAGTCTAGTGTCACCAGCCAGGCATTTTGTGTGAGCATAGGCAGGAACTGCTGCAAGGTTAGCATTTTGAATCTGGGGACTACCAAGGAGGTGTTCAGTTTGGATAGATCCAGGATGGGGCGCCAAGTGCCCTCATTTCTGGGAACAAGGAATAGTCTGGAGTAAAAACCTTTTCCTGTTTGATCCGGAGGGACAGGTTCTACTACCCCCTGGGATATTAGTGTTTTTACCTGTTTTAATGCCTCTGCCCACTGGTTCGGGGGGAGGTCTGGGTACCCTCTTAGAATAGGGAGTTCGCTGAAGGAGAATCTGTATCTCTGAGAAATTATTTTTAATACCCATTGGTCCCTGGTTATAGAGACCCAATTGTCCTTGAAGAGGGTGAGCCTTCCTCCTAGTTTTAGATGAGTGAAAGGTGGGCAGGGAGAGTCATTGTGAGTGCTTATCACAGAAGCTTGGCTTAGAACTCCTTGCCTTAGAGGCAGAAGTGGTCCATCATTTGCTTTTTTGCTGGCCCTGGGATAGGGGCCTAGATGTCCTGTCTCTGCGGGGCTTACCTTGGCCCTGTCTGCGGGGTGCAGGGAAGGCCCAGTGCTTAGAGGGGAAGGTCCTGCTGAATCTAGGTGGCTGAACTTGAAGGAAATGTTTTACTGTTTGCATAGATTTTGCTTTGTCTTCCATCTTTTTAAGCACTTCCTCTGCTTTTTACCCAAACAGGCGTGCCTTATCTAGGGGTGCTTCAATAAGTTTAGACTTGACATGATCGGGGGGAGGTTGTTCCTTCAGCCATACATGTCTTCCAATAACAGATCCTGTCACTGCTGCCCTGCTAGAGGCTTCTAGGGTGTCATATCCACATTGCAATGAGTGCTTGGTCACCTGACAAGCAGAGTGTAGTCATTCTGCCAGCTCTTTGAGTTGGCACCATCAAGAGAGGTAGCAATCTTCTGTTTTAATTGTTCCAAAGTGTGTTGTTGATATTTTAACATATGGAACTAACAATTGAGTGCTCTGACAGCTAAGGTTGCAGAGGTGTATACTTTCTTACCCCATCTGTGCAGAGCTCTGGAGTCTTTGTCAGAAGGAAGAGGATTCTTGGCAGAACTAGTTTTAGCTCCTTTGGGTCCCTGTGTAATGACCTCAGGGTCTGCAGCAGGGGTCCTGTACAGGTATTTGTGAGAATCCGGTACTCTGTAGTACCTATCAGGTTTAGCTGGAGCAGGAGGCAGGGCATCAGGGGCTATGCTGGATTCATGGAAAACATAATCCACCACTTCCAGAATAGGTGGGATGGCCAGTGGTCTGTGCTGGGGCAGGTGCAGAAACTCTCCAAGAAGTTTTTTTGACTGTGGGTAGTCCTGAGATTCTCACTGAAAATGTTCCCTGAGGGAGTGAAGTGTTTCCCCGAAGGAGAGGTCCTCTGTAGGGGAGGCAGAGAGGATGAATTCCTCTGCATCTGAATCCTCATAAACAGTTAAGGGATGTTGTTCCTCTTCAAAAGCAGAATAATCAGATTCCTCAGACTCTTGGCCTGTCATAATGTCTGGAGAAGGGTGCCTTTTCATTTTAGGAGTGGGAGCCTGAGTACCTTGGATAAGGGAGATGAGATTCTCCGCCATTTTAAGCATTTGAGCTTGGGCTGGGGAAGCAGTAGCAAGATGGTGGCTAGAAGCAGATTTCCTAGGAGTGGGCTGACTTCTAGGCCTGAGAGAATCCGTCGGTCTCTGAGAAACGGTAGTCAGAAGAGAAGATGTCGTTTTTTGTCTAGAATCGGTAGTGCAAATGGCCTCCTCGGAAGCCGGTGCCTGAGTTGTGGTTCTGGACCCAACTGAGACAGAGGCAGCCAAAGGTCTGGAAGACTAAGTGGATTTATGCAACATACCGGACTCGGCAGAGTCATTTGTAGAAAGTGAGTTGGGCATCAGGGGTTTTGAAAGTGCCTCACTGAATTCTGGAGAACTGACAACTTTCTTAGCGGTAGCATCAAAGACTTAGCCTTGTTTGGCCTGTCTCTATCTTTATGTTTTTTCGAAATGTTGACAGATAGTTAGCTGACGGACTCCATATCAGAATTCAAATATGGAATACAAAAATAACTGTCTATAAAAAGTACTCTATGGTGAATGGTTCTCGCATTAAAGAGGGCACAGAACCAGCAATGAGGGACGTTGTGGTCTGGGCCTAAACAAGTGATACAGTAAGAATGAAAATCTCGGTGTGGGATCTGTTTTCCACAGGCGAGACAATTGCTAACTTTTTCGGACATCAGTTAGAGCAAGAAAAAAAGGGTCCCCAACGGGTACTTAGCTTTAGACATTTTATGCTGAAATTCGACTTCTGGTAGCGACCGACCTGCACTCGTGTGAACTGCTTCTGCTATGGGGTCCACAACAAGAAAAGCTGATGTATTGATGTTGGCTGCCTTGCTTTATAGTACTGATGACCTGATGTCAGACTACAGGTGACAGCAGCTGGCACACAAAAATATTGACTCTGGTATTCGGTCTGGCCGAGGGCTACCACAGCAGGGATAACCCACAGGTGATGACTGCAACAGTGAAACATGAAGAACATCAGTTAAATCTAGATTGGGGGCGGTACTGTATAGCTGATGAGTCAAGGATAGTTGGCATAATACTAGGGTACATATTGACATAGAATATTGTTATATGAAAGTGGTGGAAAGTATATGAAGGAGATGGATAAAGTGGAAATGCCAAACTGAAATATAAATTCGGGATTAAAACAGGAAGGTAATTGTGGAATGATAAAAAGATTCAAAGAGGGGGATAAAGGTTATGAAGGGATAGGGAGTAGAAGCTTACAATGGAAAATGGGGATACCCAGGTAAGCAGCATGTGCACAACCATGTGGGGTTTAAATGTTGTTTTAGTAAGAGCTTGAAGATGGAAAGTTTCATGGTGTGATTTAGGTATGTTGAGATGGTCTTGCAGAGTTTAAATAACTAATGGAAGTACAGTGAACCACCTACTGAGTTACTAGACTTTGTTGCTTTTACGAAGAATATATTAGCTGAGTGAAAGTCTGTACATGGAGAATAGTGAGAAGGGTATCTTTTAGCAGTGGACATTTCACTGGTGGATGCAGAGTGGGCTCAGTAACAAGTTGTGTGGATGTTAAACAGTTGGGTAGCACAAGTCAGTTAAGTTGCTTTAAGACTGCAATGATATGTCCTGTACATAAGGTTGACAGGAAATTTGGCTATTTTATTGTAACAGGTAGAGTGAAGTATTTAGATTTGTAAGAAAGGGTGTGGCATAAAGAAAGTAGAGAGATGCTAGTGTCTGTCTTGCACCATCTGTCAGATAGTATTGGGTTTTAGAGGGTAGATGAATTTCTGTTGTGCTTTTTAATGGCAATATGTGTTGGTCAAACATCAGCTTATTCTCAATTAGGATGATAGAATACACCAACTAGTAAAAACTGGCAAAAGCCAAAACCAAAAAAGAAAACACAAAGGAGCCTCTTCAAGTTGCATAAAATCTTTACTGGTGTCTCCTGGTACCTTGGCTCATGCCTTCATGGGATGAAGGCATGAGCCAAGGTACCAGGAGACACCAGTAAAGATTTCATGCAACTTGAAGAAGCTCCTTTGTGGGTTTTTTTTTTTTTGTTAATTAGGATGCCCAGACGTTTTGCTTGAGTTACGGCTTCAATTTTTGTATTGTTGGATGAAGCTATTTTGAAAGTGTGTTTCATTCTGGTATTGGTAAGAGTGAGGAGCACAATTTGTGAGATATTTTTCAGATTTGAAAAGGTTTCAATAGCAGTAAAATAATTTTGGGTAATGTTCTGAAGTGCAGCTAAGGGTGGGGCAGCACAAATAAGACTTGAATCATCAGCATACTAAACTATACTAGCAAGGTTGAAGGCAGTATTAAGATAGTTTATAAAAATGTTGAACAAGAGGGGATCTAATATTGATTTTGGTGGGATGATAGTGACTGATAAGAACATATTTTATTTCCATTGATTGCTTGCTGCCTGTCAGTCAAATAGCCATGGAACCATGAGAGAGAAGATTGGGTGAAGACTATGGGTTGATGAGATATACTGTCATACTTTTGGCAAAATCTAAGAATAGCAAAGATACCATGCTGCCATCATTCCTACGTTGGTTTATGATATTGGTGAAGTTGAAGACAACAGTGGTAGTACTATGCTCAGGTCTAAAACCATACTGGGTTTTGGAGAGTAGCTTGTCTGAGTTAATGTAGTACATACGCTGTGAGTGGGTGGAGTTTTCTCGTGCTTCTGACAGAGGGGATAGGATAGCAATAGGTCTATAGTAGGGGAAACTGTTGATGCGCTACCTTTGAGGAGTGGTATTATACAGAATTTCTTCCAGATGGATGAGACATACCTCTCGGATACGGACTGGTTTATAAGTATGGACATAAGAAGCACAGCATCAGTTGCTATTTTTAGGTATCACATTGGAAGCTGGTTGGCAGCCAAAGAGGCTGGTTTTAATTTCTGTGAAGTTTTCTTATAGTAGAGGTGGAGACCAGGAGGAATAAGAATGTATGTGACTAGGTAGCCCAGGATGGGGAGAAAGAGAGAGGTGAAGTGTTATTATTACTCAGAGATAATACTGTCTGCATAAAGTAGGAGTGGAAATAAAATGGTATTGAGTCAGTGCTACTTGAAACAGAAGGACATTGTGTGGTGGTTGGCTAGGGTATATTAGTTTGTTGTGTGATAAACAAAGCATCTTGGACTTTTTTGGAGTTTATCTCATTCAAGCCTATAGTGCCTTTCTACAGTCTTCCAGATAACACCCATGGCTCCTTATGGTGTTAAGACATTTTTTGTCTGTCATCCACAACTAAGTGAGCCACAAATTAATAACAGGTAGTATTAGAAAATACATGGTGTAATTAGTAAAATAATACTAAGATTGTTAATCTCCGATGTTCTGCTGTGGAGAAATTAATACGACCAATTTCCCCTTATTAGTCATATGTTCATAGTGTGAAACACCCTGGTGGGAGAATGAAAAATACATTGTCAATGTGCAATTCCAGCACATTATACTGGAAAGATTGGTAGCGATTTGCTAGTAATTAAGAAAATATAGAATATTTACATTAGGACTTAATATTTCTAAAACTGTGCGACTTTCAAACTACTTCACAGCATCAGATGAGGCCTTAAATGATGTTGAAAAAAACTGTCACTGATATTTACAAGTTGCACATCTTGAGAGATATTCAGGGTTATTTATATTGTTAATTATAAAAATAAACATAATTCTTTATATTTCTGTAAATATCTTGGTAAGCATGCACATGAAAGGATATTTTTTGCTATCATGCAAAATCTTACATCTGGCAAACAAAAGTAAGTTGACAAAGTAATCTAGCTTGTACAGTTTTTTCAAGACATGGCAATTTGTGAAACATTAGATACAAACATCACTCTAGCTTTGTGTTCATAACAATACATTACAGCGTTGATGCAAAGACTCTGATTAGATTATCAATGCAAATACTGCCATCATTGTTGTTTGATACCATTTTAATAGTATTTAACCGGGAAAAGCTGAAAGATACAACAACAAATGGTCACAAAATATTTACATTTCTTTGTGTTATGTTTTTTTAAATTAATTTCTCAGGAAATGCTTTGGAATGTAATAATGTGTGTAGGCCACCAGAGGCGTGACATTCCACATCACCTAGGTGTTAATGAGTTATAATGGTGGTTGGTACAATAGGTTTGTTTATCCATTTTAATGTGGTCCTTAGCAAGGTTTCTAAGATGCTGAAATTTATGAAATGGATTTTGTGTTCTGCTTTTATGCCAGTCTTTCTAGACTTTGTCTCTGAAGCAGGTTTTTTTTTTTTGTTTCTTTAGATAGCCATTGTGCTGGGTTTGATTTGACTCTCTTTCTTCATACAGAGGTTAGGCTGTTAAGAATATTTATAAAGGTTTCATTAAAATGTGAGAAGACACAATCAAGTGGTATAAATTTTAATATGTTCTCTTCATAATGGGTTAGAATACTGATAAAGGTGATTTTGTTAAATTTTGTTGCATTATATACATTTCATTAAAATATGTTTTTGGATTGGATATTACAGTTTTTGACTGCACAGATGGGAAGGTGGTCACTTACTGTGTCTTTGTACTTCTAAGGAGGCAGGGGGTTACATTAATGTGCAACTCCAGCTAGTGAAATGGTCCCCGGATTATTTGCCATGTCAGACAACATGATTAAATTAATAACTTTTAAGATGATTCATCTCATAAAAGTGTGCAATACAGGTACTCCCAGGTGTAATATGTTTATGCATCAATCCCAACGTCAAAGCAATGGGATGGAGAAGGGAGACTGTAAGATATGTTAATGCATTTAGCCTTACATGGCATTTCAGCCAAAGTAGCTATAGCACTAATAAAGACTGGATAAATCTTGGAACCACTGGATGTTACTTGATGAGGTGAGAAGGGAGTCATGGTTAACAGCAGAGCTGTTTTTTTTTACTTATATGTATATGTATATATATATATATATATATATATATATATATATATATATATATATATACAGGAATAGCAGTAACAAAGGGATGGATAAATAGCAAGGCTGCTCCAAGGCAAAAGGGTAGTAACACTACAGCAGTCCAAGGAGAGTTCCAGTTTGGGTAAGTGGCTGGGACAAATCAATGTAACCAGTATGCATTACTGCAACAGCAAATTCTAAGGTCAGATTTTAGGACTGGGATCACGATAAGCAGAACAAGAGGCAGCCTGTTTGCTGGTTTACTATATGTACTGTAGGTCAACTGACTTGTTCAAATGCTATAAAAAGTGACTCAATAACAAGTGGAGGAGGAAGCAAAGGGGATATGGAGGATGCTATAATGGGTACTCACAGGAGAATGTCAGAAAAGGCATTGTTGGATACACCTGAAAATGGCATGAAGGGAGTCTTTACGTAGGATGCTTGTTCATGATTGCAGTTGAAAGGTTAAACAAGCTTTCACCTTCCTGTTTAGGATTCTGGACATTGAACTGAGTACATGTAAGTTCAGAATTTAGGTTCTTTTTGTGCAGGATCTGAACTGGGAGGAGTGGAGTTTCTAACTGAAGATCAAACAATAGTGCATTATGAAATATCCAAAACGATGATCTTTTCTTTCAAGAGGAAGCACAGATGTCTGCATGTCAGTGCTGTTAATATAGGCAACTAAATGTAGCAATTAAAATAAGGTTCAGTGAAAAGGGAACACAAACAGGTCTTGCTTTGCTAAAGTTGAGTATGTAGGCGTGACGCATAGTAGTGCATTAGCTTCCACAGTGCAAAACTTCATAAGATACAATAACACAGACTCGTATAACATGTCAGCTTCCCCTTAAGGATCACAAAGTTAGACAGCCACCAAAAATCCATCACTGAGAAAATTTCAATTAAAGGGAAGTAACAAAGTGGTATGTTAATTTTTTTGGAAGAGCCACCTCTCTATTAAACCATCCAAATACTGGTGTTGTCAACAAAGGAACACCCATAAAACAAGGGACAAGACTCCTTTTCTCCCCTGTTGAAGTCTTTTTAAGTGGGTGGGAAGCATATTTGGGAGATGAGGCGGAGCAATGC